>NC_083777.1:10574504-10622004 GCF_963514075.1 Conger conger
GGGGTGAGAAGAAGCAGCTGGTGGCGTCCCATTCTTCGAGGATGATTGTGCTTCTTTAAACTCTTCCACATAAAAGGTGGGAAAAGTATTTCTAAAAAAGATAGGAGCTCATTTTCAGGCTAACCCACTTGCAGTGTGCAAACAGTGGAGAATATAGCAGTTGAGAAGTGGTAGAACTTCTGGTAGAACTTCTGTTTGGGAAATGTGATGAGTCTGCTGCAGGACACAGGAACTTGTCTTGTAGCAGACAATGTTATTTACTCTCTTCCCTTCTGGAACCTTCTGTGGGGGCTGACATCCACAGCCCCAATCATTTGGATATGAAGTGATACAAGTGAGGAGAGCTTTTGAGTTGATGCCAGGGTGAATTTCCTACCACTGCGTGTCAATTCTTCAATCCCAGCTGGCATTTGCCAAGCCACATCTCAAAGGGGTTTCCAGAAAAATGCCAGTCTGCCTGAAGAAACCTTCTTCTGAGTGGTGGGTGAGGAGATGGTCCAAGTTCATTGGGCTTTCTGCAGGATGTTTTTTTTTTTTTTTTTTTTCGGGGTGAGGTTTCAGACTTTGGATATATATCAAAGGAATTGCATATATCAAATGTGTCCAAGAATGGTGAAGTTTGGGGAAAGAAATTGCAGTTTGTCTCTAAGAAGACGCATCGTTTCTGCTTTGTGACTCTCTCCACTGGCATGTTTTCTTCTATATTTAAGAAGATGTTGTTTGAGGTTAAGGTTTTTGCTTCTCACTCTTTCTCGAGACATTTCACCTGTGATAAGAATGCACAAGAATATGGATTCTAAACTTCCCATTGATTTCAAAGAAGTTTCTGAAGAACAGCCTTCAGGGAATATGTCAATTTGACGAAACCTGGCATTTAGAAAGGTCTGTGATTAAGACCTGTTTATGACAGCCTCAAATTACAGTCCGTGGAAAAACCGTGAAGAAATGAAGGGGGGCTGAATGTCTCCTGCCTATCGAAATGTCACTCGAACAAAATGAACACGGTTCCTTTTAAACACATTACAAGTGCATTTTAACAATGCAGAAATATCCCCTGTCACTCAGTGTCCAGCACAGCCAGCGCTAATGCATGGAGGCCTGCGGGGTCTCAGTTTGGGGTCTTCACTCCTGAAGACCGCTCCACCCACCCGAGTGTCCTTTCTCCCCGGCCTTTGAAGCCGCCATGTAGCACGCGTGACGACATATTCCACCCTTTTCTGGAATGTGGCCCTATCTCGCCTTTTCTCTGCTGTTGCACGCGCTGTACCACATTAGGAAAGTACTAGAAAGAAATACGCTGTGCATTAGCTCTCATATACTGCGCCAGGCTATACTACCTGAGGGAACCGGCGCTTTTGTTTTGCAGGTTTGTCTTTGACAAAGTGAAGGTACTGTTGAGATGAGTACATTTGCATGAATTTGAGTTTTATAAGGCATTTATTATTTATAAATTAAATAATTTATAAATATTTATATAAAAGACTGGGTTGGAGTCAAGTCTGTTTCAACGGTGCCAAGAAAGAATTTCAGTTAAATGCATGAATTCAAAATCTCTATATAGTTATGTGCGTTGAATTTAAATTAATTTCCTGAACTAACTTAAAATTTTCTTTTTTTAAGTCAGGTAATTTGGTCCGTCTGTCTGTCAGTCTGTCGGTCTCAATAGCGCAGGCAGAGAGAGTTGGCGCTATATGAGGTCGCCCTTCCATTACCATTGGTAGTAATGAACAGTGCAGAGAAGAAAGATCTCAAGCAATTAATGTGCATAAGTAATTTCGGAACAGCTTCAACAGAGTTTTCTAAAGCTGCACCAATATTCTCTGGCCTTCAGAAGAACAAAATGTGTTTGTGTGTGCGTGTGTGTGTTTATCTAGAGCATGGTCGTTTTTGAAAGTCACAAATGCGATGAGACCAGATTTTGTCAGCCTTGCATTTTGATTTAACACAAGGACTCTGTATTCGGCTGAACGGTACACTCTGTTCAGCGCTGCAGTGCATCCAATTATGAATCATAACTCAAATCAGTTTCCACTCAAAGCGTTCTTTTCCTCAGAAAACCCTCGGTTATTTTCGAAAGGGAGTTGCATTCTCTGTAATTCTCCGATTAATTACGCAATTACATAATCCATCCCTAACATACACATGTTATTATGATAATGAGGTTTTGATTGTGTGCCGTGTGAAAATTAGCATGCGCATGTGGATAATGGGGGAGCACGAGAACGTTCCCTGCTCGATTTGTTGTTAATACTTGTTTGATGAGGTGAGCAGACATCCGATTCCCCTGGGAATCCCTTCGACCTGCGAAGCAAGAAGTCTTTTTAATACGCTGCGAAAGCATATTCCGCAGCAGCTAAAAAAATAAAAAATAATAAACAACTGCATTGAAAATGAATACACGGCTTTTTACTAATCCGTTTTCTTCAGCTGATTCCTCAAACACGTCACCGCTGAAATTAACTTTTCAGTATATTCATGAAAGAGCGAGGATGGGGAGTTAAAAGTGTTGGGGCGGGGGAGGGCATATTTTAATTAATGGTGCACGTCGGTGTCTATCAAACCCATGGTGAAGACTTTATTAAATGCACACGTAGCTAAAGAAACGACTGTTCAGACAGAAAGCAGGTGGCAAACAGGCTCCACCCTGCCACATCTGCAGAAGTGTTTTTTCAGCCGGCCATGCCATGCGTCAGTGCGGTGCTTTATTGAGATTATCAGTCCCAAGCAGCGGTAGCTACTTTCTCCTGCGGTCTTTGTAAGCGAAACCACGGCTGTGGTCGGTTCCATTTAAGGTCAAGTCAATTTCAGGAAATGAGTCAAAATGAGTTTCATTGGCTGACGAAAATGCCAGTACAAAACCTTGGTCTTTTTTGATTTATTTTTATTTCATTCATCGATTTTCAAATGAAACTGACTTCAGTTTGTAGTATACAGTGGCATTGGGAAGGGTAATGACTCTGAGCCAACTGAAGACTGAACATGCTCGTTTTCATATTTTTATAATGGTTTTGTCATTTAAAATGTAAAGTCTGTTGGCAGTTTGTGATCTTTCTGCAGGCACATCGCTCGTTTCTACTGAAGTCTGGCACTGATGGTAAATGAGGGGTGCGCAACAAGGGCCGATCCCTTTCAGGATTTTGTGCCAACTTCTGGTCTTAATTATATAATTGACTCAATCATATCTTATCTGACATGTGTATGAGTACCGGCTACAGCTGCAGACTGCAAGGGTATCCGAATGATTTTACTGTGCTCAAGTACAGGCTTGAACCATGGTCATTTATAGAGGTGTCAGCAAATGAAAAACAAGGCAATTGGTTGCAACAAAAACCAGTACGCAGACCGGCCCTCGAGGACCGGAGTTGTGCAACCTTGTGCTAAATGCATTAGCAGAGAACAGTGGAAAACACCCCTCACTACGCGACCAGTCATTGGGTCATGTCGCAGAAGGGCGGGCTGTTGAGAGCGCGCTCTGTGCCAGGCAGGGGTGGCCGTGTTCGGGGTCTCCTCAGCAGGGCGCGGGGCTCCACGGGGTGCCAGGCTCCAGTCTGGCAGGGAGTTTCTCTCTGTTGTTTGTGGCTTTTCCAGCCTGGTGGCACAGAGCCACCGAATGCCCCCCGCTGCGCTCAGACCTCTCTCTCACACACCGAGAGGAGTAATCCTGCTTTATTCCCCACAGACCGAGTGGAGTTTAGTTACTTTGTTTCCTAAATATTTGTTTTCTCCCTATTCAGGAACTGCATTAACAACTGCAGTAATGTAATTAATATATTGTAATGTAATTGCATTATATTCAGAGTGAATTACTTTGTACGTTGGTGAACTAAGTGAATTACGGTGTAAGTTGGTGAACTAAGTACATTAACCTGAGCTGTTTGAGCAGCAGTGCTAGACCTTGCTAGCGGCTAATGCTACCTGCTGCAGTTCATAATGTCAGGTCAGGGAAGCGCAGGCGAGCATGCTCTCCTCCGAACTACAAAACATCAAGCTGCCACTTTCCTTCGATCTGCGGCTGCAGTCAAGCTCGCCAGAGGAGTTGGACGGAGATTCTGCGTGTAGTTTTTTAGCAAGCAGATTGGCCTCTGGGGGTAGCTGGTGAGCGATAAGACAGCCCCATTCCCACTGACCGTATCCATCCCCCCTGGCGACGTTACAGCCAAGTACATCGCCCTGTGGGGCTACTGAACACAGCTACCTCTGGTATGGTCTCGCTTTGACACCAGACCGCTCTTTTGTGAAAAACATTTGATTATTATTCAAACAGTAAAGGCCAAAAAAAACAAAACAAAGATAAAAAATACAGGATATACCGCAGAGAGGGTGGGAATTCTGAAACAGAGCCGGGACCGCCAAAGAGCACATCGCACGACTCTCATTGGCCGAGCCAGCCCATTGGCCGAGCCAGCCCATTGCAACTGTGCTGTCATCCCAAAAACGGAAGGATCAAGACAAGGGGATAATCAGACTTATTTTAAACAGCTCTGTCCAGTCCTTCAGGGCTGGTACAGACAGCTAAAAACAGACCTCTCTGGTGTGCACTTAATTGAATTTTGGTGTCGTCCCCAAAAAGGGAGAGTCCTCAGGCTTCAGGACCACCTGAGCAGTGTGGTGAATGGCTGGACAGCGCTTCTTAAAAACATTCCTCCGCTGCTACTCTGGGCGGTGTGCACCAGGGGCCGAAGGGCGCGTGTCCAGCAGCGCTGAGTGCCAGAGTGACCTGTCGCTGCCCCCTCCCTGTGCCTCGTCTAATGAAGTGATTCTGCCCCAGCCCGGCGAGGGGCGAGTGTGCGGATAATACCCGCACTCCTCCGTCTGCGGGAGGGAGAGGCAGAGACGTAGAACGCACAGCATGTGCTAAAACCATTTTGTACTCATCAGAGCCATTGCAAACTCAGTCACGCTCCTCTCACTTCTGCGTGACTGTAGTGAACGGGAGGCTGACTAGTGCTTTTATAACCTGTATGTTACCGGCCCAGCTTATGCACGGCTGCGAGTTCAAACCGAGTTTCAAGCGCAGCTGGTTTATTCGCCTGTATGGAAATGAAATTAAAGGTAACGCTTTATTTTACAGTCCATTAATTACCTTGTATTTACTGTGTAAATACCAGGTGCTTATTAAGTAACCATTCGGATTTCAGAGGTAAGTACTTCAGGCTGTAAAACGTATTTACATAGTACTTACATATGGTACTTACTGACTTTTGTTTCATAGTACTTAGCACTGAAATCTAAGTAGGTACCTATTAATTACACACGTAGCTGTGTACTTAGCCAGTAAATACTAGGTAATTAACGGGCTGTAAAATAAAGCATTAGCGAATTAAGTGCTACATTGTCAGAGGAAGAGACGATCTGTGGACTGGAGACAGGAGGTCGAGCAGTCACAGGGATGATATCCCCTGGTCACGAGTAACATTCAGAACGACGACGTCAGCGTGTTTTAGGCGGGGTCGCTCTGAGAGGCCGAGAAACGTTTCGGCTCCTAAGCGCCGCCGTCTTGCCCGAAGCACAAAGCATTTGCAGGTGAAATACGGCCGTGGAAGGTTTATCCCCTCCTGACAGTTATCGGCCGGAAAACGGCGTCTGTTTCAGCCGCTCACCGTCGCGCGAGGCCTTATCTCTGCCCAAACGGGCGTGGCTGCGGCATTCACGCGCCTCCTCGCCAAACGGCCACAGGTTAGCCACTCGGGGACGGCCAACGCTGAAAACCGCCGATAACAGAATTAGTATTATTCGCAGGTCTCCTTCGTTGATTTAAAACTTTTTCTGCCCTCCAAGTTGTTTTGTATTCGGCCTCGAAGCGAGAAGAGAAACCACGCGCTTTAAAAAAAAGATGCAGATGGGAGTTCGGCGAACATCGCTGTGGGAAGGCATATTTATACAGCTTTCCCTGGATATGGATAGCCGCAGAACGAATAAATAAATAACACTACACGGCGGTGTCTGAAATTACAAGTTTGTTTCCACCCTAATTTCTCTTGGTATTTCCCCCTTGGATAGAAGTCGTTCAGTTCAACAGTTTTATGTTAATTAAAACAATAAATTCCCTGTTGTTTGCGGCAACCTCGACCCTACTGTAGTTTCCGTGGTAACTTTCAGGAGCGCTTCGCCAGTTTCAGATCAACAAGTGTAAGACATCTCGAAGAGTCCCCTGATACCTGCTCCATTCAGACCTGCGCTGCTGTCTTGTCAGTGGAGCAATCTCTGAAAACAATTACTGTGTGAGTGCCACAGGGTTTTGGAGATTCTTGTTAATATCATTAATTTGGGTTCCGTGTTGGGCTGCAAGCTCTCAGAGCAGTATCACGGAAGCTGTCATTTGGAGGGTGTTACTAATATAATGTGACATAACAGCGCCCTCCCCAAAGCAAAGAGGCCAACACTCGGTGGCAAAGAGCGCTAAAGAGAGAACTGGAGGGGGGAGTCTGCAGCTGTGCCGCGCTGTCATTTTCACTGCCATTTCTGCTTCTCTGTCATCGGTAATGAGCATGTTTAAATGGAGTATGAGGGGTTTCAGTCCATGGGTGTGTGCGGGTGTGTGTGCGCGCAGCTATGTGTGTGTGCGTGTGTGGTTGGTTGCGCTCGGTCTGTGGGTTTTTCACAGCTGTTGATCTCGGCGCTGTGAGTCGATGGCTCCGTCGCGGAATGGCCGCTGTTTCTGTCACAGAGCGTAGCCGCTGGCCAGGGACCTCAGCCCTGAGGGGAAAATAGCTTGGCCGTGTTGTTTTTTTTATTTTGTGTGCATCACGTTTGGCAGGTCCCGTGTTACTGTCCTGGTGCTTACTGCATGGGTAGTTTGACAGTGGATGGTACAGGCCGTGTCTCTGTGTGCTGTCTGCTCTGACTGTCCTAATTGCTCTGAAGCACCACTCTCTGGGCCATAGCTGTCAGGGGAGGCCTCTCTGTGATTCTGCCTGTGCTGCAAGGGCCATAAATGTGAGGCATTATTCTGTCCGCCAGAGTAAGGGTTGGGTAAACCTGGAGGCTGATTGGTCTGTCTGCCAGAGTAAGAGTTGGGTAAACCTGGAGGCTGATTGGTCTGTCTGCCAGAGTAAGAGTTGGGTAGACCTGGAGGCTGATTGGTCTGTCTACCAGAGTAAGAGTTGGGTAAACCTGGAGGCTGATTGGTCTGTCTGCCAGAGTAAGGATTTGGTAAATCTAGAGACTGAATATACAGAATCCTCTGCTGCTGACCAATCACCAACCTTACTACTCTACCTTATAACAGGCCCTCAGGGCTGTGAATTCTTTTTTCTCCAGACAAAAAGTTCTGTAGTGTCCTTTCTATACTTTACGAGTACCTCTGGACTTCATGCAGTGCCAAGCTGAGATACTGCAATGTAATCCCTCGATATAATTGCCTATGGTGGAGGTTAAGGCAGTCCTTCAGGTTTATGTGTCTGAGATAAATCTGTGCATGCTCCTAAGTGAGGAAGGGACTGGGTGGTGTTCAGTATGTGCTTTTAACAAAGCAGTTCTGCAGGTTTATGTGTCTGAGATAAATGTGTGTATGCTCCTAAGTGGAAGGGACTGAGTGGTGTTCAGTGTGTGCTTTTAACAAAGCAGTTCTGCAGGTTTATGTGTCTGAGATAAATCTGTGCATGCCCCTAATGGTACAGATTGAGTGGTGTACAGTATGTGCTTTTAACAAAGCAGGTCTGCAAGGTAGTTAGTAGCCCGCAAAGCCAGGTAAGAATGGGCAATCTATCTCACCCACTCACCTCCCAACACAACCGCTCTGTATAACCTCCAGCCAAGTATACTGTAGGCAATCTACCTCACCCACTCACCTCCCAACACAACCGCTCTATATAACCTCCAGCCAAGTACAGACAATCTATCCACTCCCAGCACAACCACTCCATATAGCCACCAGCCAAGATTGTCCCATCTGTCACCACTCCACACGACACTGTCTTCTCTATGCACCTCACACCATCTAGTAGTATCATCTGTGTAAATATGCAGCACAAACAGCGGAACCTTTACCTGCCCTGTCCCCTAAATAATCAAATAATGTGTGTTCTCCACTGGCTATGTTCTGTATGGGAATTGTACGCAATCTTGATTTGGAATTTAGCATCAAACTGCTCGCTGTGTGTTGTTAGAGGCGCAGAGAGCTCTATCATCTGCAACGGCAATCTCCCCATCTCTGCTCTGCCTCAAGTCCATGGGCTTCAGGCCCTCAGCGTTCATATAATTCATCAGTGTGATGCCTGCTGGGCTCTCAAGTGGCCTTAAAGCAAGGCAGAACAATATCCATTTATATTGAATTGTATAGAATATGGAAATCAATAACAGAAATCTTCTTATCATGCTGGTCTTTCCAAGATGTATTGCGGCTCCAGATAGAAGGGGCATATGGTGAATTACGCGTACACACATACACGCTCACGCACACGCACACGCATACACACACACACACACACGTACAGGTACACGTACACGTACACACACACACACACACACACACACTCACACATACACACATACACATACACACACACTCACACTCACACACACACTCACACACATTCACACACACTCACACACATTCACACACACACACATTTACATGCATGTGCGCACACACAAACTCATATGCAGGCAATGCATATGTGAACAGGTTTTTTTTTTTTCAATTTGTCTATCTTTGATTGCAAAGCAGAGCTGTAATCACAGAGGATGTATATATTACTCTGAACAAAGGCGTGCTCATAAACCCATCTGCCTTTCTGTTGTCCTGAATATCCCACTTTATGGATTTCATATAGAGGGACTCTGTGGTGGGGAATATTTGAAAGCCTCCTGATATTTCAGAATGCTGTTAACGGTACCTGCCTGCACTGTGAAATTAGCACACTATGTGGCCATTCACCATGCTTCATTACTCCTGCTTTGTTCAAACATGTTTTTTAAAATTAATTCCCAGGTCATAATGTTGAATTTAAAAATATATTGGGTATATCTTAGTTTGTTTGTGCTGGATTTGTTCATGCTCACTAATGGCAACTGCTGCCTGGTCGACACCACTGGTTCGATTAAATTGCACTTCTACTGAGACTGTTTTTATGTTTTATATGGACATACAGACAGTCTTGATTTATTCCATTGTTCTTCATAATGTTTTTGTATTCTCTTTCCTCTCAGAAAGTGTGGTTGCAACAAGCCAAGTCCTTCCTTTCTGCAGCAAAACTTTAGTGAGGTGTCAAATGTTTATTGTGCCAGAAATGTTCACATTGGACATTAATGTCTAGACATTATAAAGTAGACTATTTGCGAGTTACAGCATTGTTGTACCAGCAGTGGGTTGTTCTGTACGTGGAGGAGTGATGTCTTTGCGGGTGTAAATGTTCATTTTTTCAGAAACAAACCTTCTTTTTTGTGTCTTATTTGATCTTATCCTTAACTTTAACTGGAGGGTTTCGCCAACCCTAATTCAATGTTGCTAATCCTAACCCTGACCCTAACACTAACCCTGACCCTAACTTTTTGGTATTAGTGTTAGAGTTGCTACTTGGGTAACACCTGTTTGTTTACCGTGAATCTGCTCAGTTAGATCAGCTGCTAGTTCACTCATAGATGGCTGTAAAACATTCCAAGAAAAATCTTCAGTGATTATCAATGAACTCAAGAAACTAAAATGCCTAAATGCCAGATCGGTGACATTTGATTGGTCAGTAAAAGGAAAAATGACATAATGAAGTTAGTAGGCCTTGATAATGCTAGGTTAATACCAAAAGAATATTATTCTCCTTGCCCACCCGTTGGCTATATGCTATTTTAAAAGGAATTGAGCACTTAGCGCAATTGAATACAATCCATTTTTATTGGCCTTTTCATTAAAAAAGACACAAAATGTCCTTGTTCTCACACAGTAATGATAGTGAAAGGATTTGTATTTCATTGTACTTTATGTGGGCGGTTGCCTTTTTTCATGCTAATGCTGTCGATATTTTAAAGTTGGGCTCCACCAAACTCTGTATGCCGAGTCTGGCTTGTTTCGCACTTGGATGTACGGGGGGAAAAGGCTGCTTGTTGGAAACTGGTTCTTGATCCTCAGAGCAAGAATAGCTCCTGGCCCAGCCTGTGTCCGGCATTTGTAATTAATTTCCCTGCTCCCTACTCCTCATCCAGAGGCTTATTACTGCTCCCTACTCCTCATCCAGAGGCTTATTACTGCTCCCTACTCCTCATCCAGAGGCTTATTACTGCTCCCTACTCCTCATCCAGAGGCTCATTACTGCTCCCTACTCCTCATCCAGAGGCTTATTACTGCTCCCTACTCCTCATCCAGAGGCTTATTACTGCTCCCTACTCCTCATCCAGAGGCTTATTACTGCTCCCTACTCCTCATCCAGAGGCTTATTACTGCTCCCTACTCCTCATCCAGAGGCTTATTACTGCTCCCTACTCCTCATCCAGAGGCTTATTACTGCTCCCTACTCCTCATCCAGAGGCTTATTACTGCTCCCTACTCCTCATCCAGAGGCTTATTACTGTGTCCCTTAAGCAACCCACCGCTGGGAAATCGATTTGTTTGTTCTTTAAAGCCGCTGAATTCGCTTCATGAAATATGGATAAATGTCGCTCCGCCCGGTGTCCTGTGACGAGGCGGGAGAGGCGCTGCCGGGCCTCCGCGGCAACGAGGGCCCGAAAACCACAGCGTAGACTCCCCGCCCGCCTCCCCTCTCCTCTCCCCCAGGCTCGGTTTCAGCTCATTCACCCCGCCGGTTCCATCAGACGGTGCGTCGCTGTAATTAACCTTCACGGCCCAAAACGAGGGCCCGGTAAGAGCCTTCATTAACCCGCTCCGTGGAGGTGGCTTACTGAGCGCACACTCACCGCTGAACCGCGGCCCCGGCTGGGGAGGGGGGTCTTTTATTTACAGCGTGACGGAGAGAGGGCCCCTCTCAGGTGCAAATGAACTCCGGAGAGGAGCCGCTACGCCACGTTTTTTTTTTTTTCTTCTTCTTTTGTCCGCACGCCGCCTGGCGTGTGTCACTTTAAAGTGGGCTTGGCTGATTATTTTTTTCCCCCTGAAGTGGAAATTTCAGCTATGGTTGGGGGGGAAAAAAGGAGAGCGGAATCCATTATACCGCCGCGCAAAGTCGGCGACCGAAATGATGGGGGGTCCCCCGTTGTTTGGCCCCCATCGTACCCGCCGGCGAGAGGATTTCTGTCCACAGCCCCTCCTCCATATCGCTCTCCTGGCTTTTTCAGAGCAGGCTTAGGTGCTCTTACTCCTTTGGGGTTTCGTGCTGAATTTGATGCAGGTTTTGTCATTGACTCGTGGGGTGCAGTGTCTTTCTCCTTTGCCCTTTTTTATGGTGGGGCACAGTGTGGGGTCCTTGGGGTCTTGGTGCAGGGTTTAACCTTTGTTGAGGTGGGGTACAGTGTTGTGCTCCTTGGGGTCTTGGTGCAGGGTTTAACCTTTGTTGAGGTGGGGTACAGTGTTGTGCTCCTTGGGGTCTTGGTGCAGGGTTTAACCTTTGTTGAGGTGGGGTACAGTGTGGTGCTCCTTGGGGTCTTGGTGCAGGTTTTGGGGCAGGTGTAAAGCAGAATGATGGGTGCACGGCTGAAACAGCTGAGGCTGCTGGCCTGCACTGTACTGTGCACTCTGTGAGCAGCGGATATGCATCTGTGCTCATTTCCACTCTGAATTGCGGCTTCTGCTTAAGTTTAATGCAGGTTTACAAAACAACAGAAACCAAGTAAGTACTTCACAGATTCAGTGATGGGTAACATCTCTCCCCAAATGTGCCATCTCCCCCTCTCCCTCTCTCCCCATCTCTCTCTTTCCCTCTCCCCTCCTCTCTCCCTCTCTCTCTCCCTATGCCTCCCTCTCTCCCTCTCTCTCTCTTTTCATCTCTCTCTCCCTATGCCCCCCTCTCTCCCTCCTTCTCTCCCTCTGTCTCTCCCTATGCCTCCCTCTCTCCCTCTCTCTCTCTCTCTCTCTCCCTCTCTCTATGCCTCCCTCTCTCCCTCCCTCCGTCTCCCTATGCCCCCCTCTCTCCCTCCCTCCCTCCCTCTCTCTCTGTGGCAGAGTGATTCTCACGGCCCTGGTGAACCTCACAGATGGAACCACTTCACAGGCAGGAAGTGCGAGGATCCCTCTGTGGGGGGGTTACATTAATGTAGGTCACAAGGTTTGACATGGTGAAACTCTGTGGCTGAGGGTTTCTGGTATGGCTGAATGATCTGAGGACTAGCTCTAGTCACATAGGAGAATACAGGATGGGAGGCTTGTGTCACATCCAGCAAAACTGGGCCCAGTGATGAATATATGTTCATCAAATGACAAAATGTGAATAGTCATTGCTGTTTTAATCACTGCTGGCATTGTTCCATTGCCATTCATTGTAGATGTCTGCATTCAGAAACATTTTAGCTGTGTAACATTTTAAAACTTAACTATTGTTTTGTATTTTTTTATTTTATTTCAAAGTGCTCTCACCATAACATGTAAAATGTAATATTACACATGAGTAGCCTTTAGCTGTTATGAATTAATTAAAGATCAGTGACATTTGATTGATCACAAGACCCCAAAACAAATACAGCCCTATTTATGTGCTGGGGTTGTGTAGAATCTCTTCGACCAACAACACCCTTCTGAATTTGGATTGGAACACAGAAGTGGGTATAGCGTCACATACTTTTTGGCTAGACGATTGCCATTTTCAGTTACACACAACCTAAATGTGTTGCTATGAACCATTTCCGGCGTTCTGTATGAATTGAGATACAGATAGTTTGGTTGGTGGAACAGACAGATGTTGCACACCCTATTAAACTCACTATAGACTTACGTAGTAATTGAATAATCTATTTGTATCGTTTATTTTGCAAATAAAAAAATCTTTGTTTTCACATGCTGTAACGATATTGGGTGGATGATGTTGGTCTGTTTTGACACTGTTGTTAATCCAGGAGATTACCACATCCAGCACGATCCCAGATTGTGGCCTAGCACAACTACACTCCACAAATGGGGAGTGAGACATTCCTCTCCGCGCTGTCGTGTGTACAATGCGCCATTAACCGCTTGAGGCCCCGGCCCGGTTTAGTGGAGAGAGGGAGAGGGAGAGAGAGAGAGAGAGAGAGGGAGGGAGGGAGGGAGGGAGAGAGGGAGGGAGAGAGAGAGAGAGAGAGAGAGAGAGAGAGAGAGAGAGAGAGAGAGAGAGAGAGACAGTGGGCCCCATCCCGCTGTGACGGTTCTGTGGGCTGACGGGCCTGTCTGACACCCCCACGGCCCCGGATGGGCTTCATTTGAGGGGCGAGGTGACACCGCGGTGAAAAGTGCAGTCGCCCCTCAGGAGCCCCCCACCGACCTCTTAAATGAGCCGTTTCTCACATGAAAGGGAGTGTGTGTGTGTGTGCGTGCGCGTGTGTGTGTGTGTGTGCGTGCGCGTGCACGCATGTATGTGTGTGTGAGAGAGAGAGCGAGAGAGAGCGAGAGAGAGAGAGAGAGAGAGAGAGAGAGGTGACCTTCCTCTTGGAAAAGTGAAAAGACAGCTGTGTACAAATGTTCTCAAACTGTTTTTCTGGCCTTGAGCTTCGACCGAACACGCAATAGAGGCGCTCACTTAATCGCGCACACGTAAAAGGAGGTCCCATTATTACCCATTCAGCAGATGCTTCTTCACACTCAGCAGTGAAGAGAAAAAGAGAATGTTCCTTGTACATGTTTATTCATGAGTTTACTCCAGAGCGAGGTTATGTGGTTTTTTTGGGGGTTTTTTGGTGAGGTGGTTGAAACATCTCCATTAGTCTTGGATTCAGTCGAAATACTTCACACCTTTTTGGTATTCTCTTATTTTGTTATTGCTTTCTTTTGGCACAGTTGTTTTGCTTCTGCTAAACTATTACATCTCACCAGAAGACTGACCGGTCATATTTTGCAGGCTACGCTCACCTTCCTATCACTTGACAAGCAGCATATTTTTTTCTGTCTGGTTGCTAATGCTGTAAAAGATAAACAACAGGTCAGAACGCAATGGTCAAGCTAGGAGGACATGTCCTGGCCCATTGGTAGGGGCGGCCTGTAGCGTAGTGGTTAAGGTAAATGACTGGGACACGCAAGGTCGATGGTTCTAATCCCGGTGTAGCCACGATAGGACCCCCACAGCCGTTGGGCCCTTCAGCAAGGCCCTTAACCCTGCATTGCTCCTGGGGAGGATTGTCTCCTTGCTCTGGATAAGAGCATCTGCCAAATGCCACTAATGTAATGTAATGTGCTGTATTTGGGGATGATGTGTGTTAGTGTTCAGTATTTGTGTGTTTGGGGATGATGTGTGGTACTGTGTGAGTTTGGAATATAATGTTGGGTTGGGTGTATGTGGCGTTGGTGTATTTATTGTGCAGCGTTACTGCAAAGGCCTTCTGCTAAAATGCCCCCCCGAGATCAATGTATCAACACAGGACTGAGCAGAAGAGATGTGTCACAACACCACATCTTTCCAGTTCCCTCCTGTTTATCTGACACAACCCTGGCACCCTGTGATGGACAGGGGAGACGGCAGGATATGGCTGTGCTGATAGATAGGCTTATTAATACCCAGAGAGTAACTCTTCTGAAACACCGAAAGCCCACTCCCTGAATCTTTGCAGGCTTTCGCCCCGATAAGAGCGGCCTCGTCTTATGAAATATAAATATGATCTAAATGCGATTTCATATTCCATTCGTTTTAGCAGACTTATTTCCACATTCGCCAGCAACGCACACGCCACGGCTCGGTGCTTCCCCCGTCTCCTATTGGCCGATCCTGTCTGATATCTGCGCTCTGAGGTATGGCTGCTCATTTCTAAGGTGTGAAATCAGATATTGTTTTTTTTTTTTTGATATTTCACTGGATCACCAGTCAGCTGTGTTGTTTCGGGAAAGGTTTTCTTTATACATGCACAATATTCAAAGATCTTTGCCTAAGACAAATGCAAAGCAGAGCTTGTTATGGAAATACAAGTTGCAGATTTGAGCACTTTTGTTTACCCTTATTGAATATTGCATGATCTGCTTTGTATGCCAGCGCTAGCGCTATTAGCCGCGCTGCCGTTGCTCAAACTTCTCGGCGGTAACGATTTGCTGACATTGTTCTGCGCCTTGTTAATGTTCCCCTGATTAGATACAGACTTAAACATGTAATTAATAATTGTATAGCCGCGCTGCAATCAAACCGAATGTATTTTCACTTTAAGCGCACTTGAGCAGTTCTGCATCGGTCCTCCCGCGTTGATTGTGGTCGTTGCTTCATCCCGATTATTAAAACGTGTAATGGGGAGACTCTAGTTACGGATTCTGTTTTTGAGGGCATCGCGTGAAGCGGTTCACTGTCCAAATGTGTCACGCACTGGGAAGCTGATTCCTGGTCACGCGTGCCTTCTACCCTCTGCGCTTACTGTCGCTAAACGCACATTACCTTGTAATCGCACTTTGTGTGCGGCACAATCAATTTTGTTCTCGCTAATTGCAATTGAATCGCCGCCAAGGTTCTGCTGGAGAATCTCTGCCTTTAAATTGCATTTTATTCTCGAGCCGGTTAATGTTCATTCACCACTTGAAACACTTGGTCAATCAGTTAGCACAGAGTAGGTCCTGTGGATAATTCTGAATTTCAAACTACCCATTCTATCATGGTAAGGGGAATGTGCTGAATTCCTGTTCAACAGGATGGGGGGGTTAGTGACAGGATTGGTGAAAAATGGCCATTTAAATGCATAGAACTGCACAAAAACATGCATGCTGTTTGCTGTCCAATGTCCAATATGTATTTATATATTCATACTTACTTTTGAAAAAATACTATTGCACTCATCAAAACTATTCTACATTGAATACTGAAGGTTGACAGGGTTAAATTAATTGAAAAAAAAAAAACAGAAATGCTAACCACGCACAGCAAACCACTCCAACAAGTCCTCACTGAAGCAACATCAGTTTGAGTTCACACGCTGTGCCACAAGTGATTCTTGAAAAATATTCATGCTTATGAAATGTGATTTAATTTTTATAACTTGTATGTTTGGGTGCACCCTGGAAATCTTCTTTACGTCTCTGAGCCACAGCTCCTCGGTAGGTCTGTCGCTGCGCTGCAATGCCACGCTCTCCTCCCAGCTCATGGGCAATGCGATCACTTTCTGACAATCTGCAGGGACCTCCTCAAAGCCATTTCATCCGCTCAATAAACACGGCCTTTCTGCTCTGCGAAACACACGGCTCACACGCTCGCGGCTTCGCGCCGTTGAGTGAAGGTTTTGAGATCGGTGTTCCACGTTTCCTCCAACCCCCGCTGACTGGGGATCACATGGTTCTGCTCTAGAAACTGCGAAAAGAACCAAATAACCAAACCCAGTTAGACCCACTGCTACCTCACCCTGGTTCCCCACCTCACGCTGGCGTGATGTTGAACACATTTCTGAATGAAATAAAACGTCAGCGACGGTTTATAAGGTTTGTAAGATTTCAACTGGCTGTGAGCCTCTATGATTGAGCTGGGTCAGACTAGCGTAGTGTCTCCATGCCAGCAGGTCTGGAACCTCTCAGGAGAGAATCAGGTCTTCTCTCGATACAGAACAACTTTTGGGTTCCAGAGGATAACAAAGAAACTAAACCTCAGTGAACAAGCCGCGCCTACCTTTCGGCCTGCCTTGGATCTGCACTGGTTCTGAAAGGCTGTGGGCATAATTGGATCGCCACTAGATGGTATGCATGGTATTTGTATGTTTTGTTTTTGTGGTTAAAGAGGTCTGTGTTGGAAATGTAATTATTGTGGCATTTTCTACAATGAGGTTCTTGCTTCTTTAGTTAGGAGCAGTGACACTGCAGTAAGAACACAAAGAGCCTTCTGTCTGCACTTCCATAGCCTACAAGGTCTCTCCTTCTTTTCCTCCCAATTAATACCCAAGAATGTTGTGTGTTTCAGACACACTGCGACTGCAGTTTTATCTACTCTTTCCAAAAATGTAATTTTAGTTATTTTTTCAATTTGCCAACATAGGGAAAATAATTAATTGAAAATGTTGTATTGTTGCAGGACTTCTTAAAGGCCTTCATGGATAATAGAGTCATTAAGCAGAATTACTTTATTTATTTATCATTTTAAAGAAGCATGGATGTTAATTGTAAATCGTACAGTTTCGGTGGCGGCTATCTCGTGACATTTTCAGGCAGAGACGGAGAGCAGAACTGGAACGTGTGATGGGATAAACAGAGAGGAGGTGTTGTGTGTCGGACAGTGGGAGGGAAGAGGGAAATGGGCGAGGTGTAATGGACGGGGAACAGAGGCGCTGAGATGCGTTCTGTTTGGGCTCACGCGGAGCGGACGGTGTCAGTAGCACCGCTCCCTCTTCAGTGCAACTAGACGCATCTCAAAAAGAGCCTTTCACTCCCAGCTCTGTTACAGAATCAAATCACTGGCTTCAGTTGCATTGCCATTCTATACTTTAATTTAATTACATTTCACAATATTACATCGACATTTAGCAGAGCCTCTTATCCTAAGTGTACACAGTTTGCATTCTTTACATGCAATGCATTTGTACAGCTGGGTGTTTACTGAAGTGATTCAGGTAAAGTGCCTTTTCTCGAAGTTACGACCGCAGGTTTACCGTGGCGGCCTGAACCTGCCGCTTCTCTTGATATCAAGCCCTCTTCCCCAACCATGACTGGGACCGGGAAGGTTGGTGGTTCAAGCCCCGGTGTAGCCACGAGAAGGTCCATGCAGTTGTTGTGCCCCTGAGCAAGGCCCTTATCCCCACACTGCTCCTGCTGAGTCTTAATCAACTGTAAGTTGCTTTGGATAGAAGCATCAGCTAAATAACTGTAATGTAACCACGACACAACACTCTGAATGCCCCGCATACTTGTCCATTATGGTACCAGTGGATGTATAAATGCTGCTTTAAGTGATTTGCCTTGAAGTTATTTGTCAAATTGCCACCTCAGTCCCCTCGTATGGCCAGTCACATGCAGCCCCCAGGCCTGTAAGATTAAACAGTGCGGCGCTGTCTGTATGGGGGATGTGCAGATGAGCTCCTTGGCTGCTGTGTGTCGGGGACACTGGGCTGGCAAGGACACTCACCTTGTGTCTAAATCCAATTAGTAACTCTCCAAATGAGTATTTGTTGCCTAATATATTTTTATTATAAAGGGGCTCTAAAAATGTCATTGCTTATGGAGCTGTCCTTTATGTTGTTGTTTCTGTGTATTATCGCCCTATACCAAGATACCAGCGCCAGATTAAAGAAAATGAATTTTAATTATAAAGACAACGGGGACATAAATCAAAATGACTGATACTAATTCAGCCGGCTGCTCTTGGAGGCTGTTCTGGGTATTTCTTTGCAGTGGCAGTAGAAATTATTATTTTCATTTTGCACTGAGGGGAGTTGAGTGTGGTGTACAGAGCGTGGGGAAAACTGGCGGTGAAAATAATTCTGACTGTTGAAACACTGCCCTGTGACCCAGACCACAGGCGACCAATCGGATAAAAAATGAAGACTTGGTTGCTCAGCAACCTTGTATGGACTGCCCACTGTCTCCCCTTACCTATGCTGCGCTAACAGGTTTGCGACCTGGGCTTGTTACTGCAGCAGAGTAAAGCACTGCTAAGCTATCCTGCCTTTCTCTGATTAATTTGATGAATTTAATTGTCAACCTGTTGTAAATCAATGACAAATGAAAAAAATGGCATGTTTGTGTGCTTACATTTCTGGGAAAGACGTGCTCGGAGAGGTTAAGGCATCCCTCGTGGCAGTGGTGTTGTGCAGATGGAGCATCTTAAACCAGCCAAAAAAAACACACAAAAAAAACCCGGAACATTCCCCCCAGGCTTGGAGCAGAGCTGATTAAAATTGAATCCGCCACCCAAGGTCGGCGCGGAGGCTAGTTATTCAGGTTCCAGGAAAAAAAACGCATTCGCTGCCTCGGGTTGTTCTCATGAGGGACGGCGTTATTTTGATTTGCAACTACGCCTTTATTTGTTCTGGTGTTGTTGGTGGTGGTTCTTTTATTTGAGGCAGGCGTTCTGCCAGGACATGATCTGTGTAAGCAGTGGAAAGAGAAGGGGGGGGGGGAGGGGGGAGTTAATGTGCAAATCTGAATTGGTGACGGGGGTTTCGCGTTTTACAAAAACGCTATGTCTCCTTTTGTCCTGTGAAGGTCAGAGAGCATCAATATTGAGCTTTTAGGTGCAAGGAATACAAATAAAGAAATAAAAACATCCCTGGAGGCACTTTAATGGAGAATGAGGCATTGTGGGTAGGTGTGCTTGTTTTGGGTGAAAAGTGTATCCATGGGAAAACGGTTGCAGGTGATTGGCAGAATTGTCTTCAGCGTGTGTGTGTGTGTGTGAGAGAGAAACAGAGAGAGAGAGTGTGTGTGTGTGTGTGTGTGTGTGTGTGAGAGTATGTGTGAGAGTATGTGTGTGTGAGTGCGTGTGCGTGTGCGCGCGCGGGGGGGTTTATCTCCTATTCCAACTGCAGGAGCTGAGGTCACAGTGGCTGAAATCCCGGGTCAATCCCACGAGTCGTCACTCACTGAGATTATCTCTCTTCACAGCAGAAGCTGAAGTGTGTGAGATCGGCACCCATTTCCTGTGCGGACTGTTCAGAGTGAATATTCTGCAATGTGCTTCTCTCCATCTGAGAGCAGATTAACAAACGCTGGGGCTCTGCCAGAGATGCTTCTCCTTCTCAGCGTTTAACTTGGGTCTGACACTGAACACGCTGTTATCTTTTAGAAATCTTTTGACTTGGCCTTTGATGGAGAAAAACCTCTCCCCTGCTGCATGTTTGATGGTGGCGTTGTCTGGATCGATAACTCTTTTCCAGCCTAACCTAAAGAGCGCTGACATTTTCTTCACAAGGAGCAGTGGAAAAATGGCTTTTTATTTATTTCTTGTGTAATTATGTTTGAAATATTTCTGAGAGGCCGTCAGCTGTGATCTGGTAAAAGTGACTGGCGGTGTGCACTGCACAAGTGTATTGGGAAATGTAGTTTTTCACTATACAGTTCTCTCTCTGGGTTTTGTTTTGGAACAGCAGGTTTTTATGCTACCTGGATGACAAAAAGCGTGTACAGGTGATTAGCAGACACTGCACTTTAGCTCTTGAGCGTGTGTTGGTGTCAGGAGGTGGAGATGGTAGGCAGTGAACTATGTTCACTTGTCACTCACCTCACCCTCATAATGGCTTCCCCAGTGAAGCATCAGGCCGGGAAACGGATACGTCATCAAAGAAACCGCCAATAGGAATTTTCAGTCTGATATTTGCATGACATTTGCATGTTGTCAGATAGCGTCAGCCGACCAACATTAAGGTTTGTGCGCAGTAAGAGTAGCGTACCGGGAGTAGGGTTGCCGACTCCACGCGATTGTGTTCTGGGAGATAGTTTTTTTTAGTGGAGGTGTCCTGTTCCACTTTCCTCACGAGTGGTCCATTTCTTCAGGACTTCCGAGGCGGACACGTTTGAGGAACGCTGCTCTCTTTTCGAAGCGCTCGCTCTGTTTGGCCTAGCCTAATTAGCCAGAGAATAGGACAGCGTCTGTGCTGTCCCCGAGGTCCGTTTTCACACATACTGAGCCAGGCGTTCAGGGCCCGTTCCCTGGTAGGCTTCTGCTTCCAGCGATGCACTGAGGGACAATACGTATCCCAAAAATATCCTCGCTCAGCTGGGTGCTTCTTCATTTTTATCTCATTTCTCAAGCATATGCATCTTATAGAGTACGTGTGCGCACTTCTTGAGGGAAAGTAACTTTGACGCGTGTGTTCCTGTTATATCCCGTTCTCCGTGTCGCTTTATTTATTTAGCGGCGGTAAATTTAAGTTCCGTTTTTCTGCGGCGTTGTCGATACGTCAGCCGCCAGCACGAAGCAGCATAACTCGCGGAACGAGCCAGCGCGCCGTCGACGGTTTGATGCCGCGCCAGAGTGACGAACGGCAGTTTTGTTGCCGCCTTTTCCCTGCGATCAGCACTTTCACCCTGCGTCTAATCGCTGCTGCTCTGCAGCAGTTCTTCACCTTGTTTTGGGAGCGCTGTTAGGGGAAAGAGCGGGCTCATGGACTACGCAGGCCAGGGGAGCTGATTTAGGGGTCCGTATATCAGCCAAGCGCTCGCAGCGCTAGCAGCTTTTCACAGCGGGGAGAATGGTAGGGGAGGGAGTGTGAGCCTTACCCCTATATATATTTATTGCAGGAGTACCTGAGCTGGCAAAATGTAATTGTAGGTGCTATTAAAGACAACTATACAACTAATCGAGCGGATGAGACTGATCATGATAATTGATCATTAAGAGACTACTAAGGTTTGACCGCGTGCCACTTTTTTGTTGTTTCTTTTTCCGGTAGTAGATGTCCAGCTACTGGTGCATTACCTCCATACGCATGTACATATTTATGCACACATGTCTATGTGAATGTTGTGGAATGGCCGAAGGACTCTTGGCTCCAAATTCCCTTTTTCTTCTGGTAACCGCTGGTATCCAAAGTTGCTCCCCCTGGCGGCCTGGTGGTTCAGGGGTGACTGCGGAGGATGAATGACAGGAGAACGGCTGCTTTAAGGAGAGGTGAAACCAGAGCTAGGGACGCTTCAGTCTGAAAATCTGTCTTGACTGTCCAGAGTTTAATGCCGGGTAGATATGTGTGAGAGAGCTTATTCTTATTCCGTATAAAGATGGTATTTTTTACAAGGGCTTTAATTCCTACAGAGATTGCCCAGCTAGGCATTGACATCGTATCATATAATGGTAAAGGCCAATGAATTCCAACTACAAGATTACATGAGAAGGTCTAGACCAGTGGTCTCAAACTCCATGGAAGACCGTGTGTATGCTGGTTTTTATTCCAGCCTCAGATCTTGATTTAATATTTGCTGTATATGGCCTGTCGGTTTGCACATAACATATATAAAGTGAAATGTGTCATTTGTGTTGTCTAAATAACAACTGTTGCTTATATTCTGTGCTTTAAATGCAGTTCAGTGCATATGGCTGAATGAGTAATTGGAAACAGTTAAGGCGGCATTAATTGGTTGGAATGAAAACCTGCTCAGTTTGAGACCACAGGCTCTGACTGAGGAGCGCGTCACACAAACATCACGAGTGACTCCCAGCAGGCCCGGGTTTAGCTGCACACCCCCAGGTGCGAGCGCAGGGTGGTAATTTTAGCTCCGGAGCCCTGTTCTCTGACGGCATTGTGTGTCACCTCGGTCTTCCTGTTTGCTCTTTCACTGACGTCTGCTTTTGGCCCTCTGCTGAAAGATTTACCAGGACAAGCAAAAAAAAAAAAAAAAGAGGAAAAATAGTCCCATTGTTCGATGACTGAAAAACAAAAGCTGGTCTTGGAAAGGGGTTGTGATAATAGTGGTAATAGAGTACAGGGAGGACCCAGGTTATTGGGGTCGTGTGGGGTTGCCCTTGAAACTACCCGCACTGGGAGAGCGGGGAGACGTAAAGATGAAACGCACTATCAGAACCCAAAGACTGAAAAAGGTCACAAAGATTTAAAAGCATAGCGGTGACATGACTGCGACCCGGAAGGTTGGTGGTTCAAGCCCCGGTGTAGCCATGATGATATCTGCACAGCCATTGGGCCCATGAGCAAGGCCCTTAACCCCGCATTGCTCCCTGTTTAGACTTATCAACTGTAAGTAGCTTTAGATAAAAGCGTCAGCTAAATAACTGTAATGTAATGTGAAAAAAAATTATATCCAGAGACATGAAAGCCACTCCAGAGTAAGACTTTAAAACAACAGGACAGTTGTTTGTTACAGCACATGAAATAAACTTTGGGTTTATATTTTTTACTCTTTTCTTTCTTCCTACTCCCTTCCCTCATTAGCTTCCCGCCCACATTGATTAAGGTGTTAACTTTCTGATGGAATTAAATGCGTGCATCTACCTTGTAAAAAGAGTATCGGGAAGGTAATTTGTTAAGCGATATTCAGGCGCTGGAACTGCCCGTGTGCCGGCTGGGCTGTTTGTAATCCGCTCAGAAGAGTCTGCAGTAGTGAAGCCGCCCGACCTTTTAATGGGCATAAATTATTCAGAGGCACATATCTTAAACTGACGTGTTAATTTAACTGTGAACATGGTTTTAATTTTCTCATTTGAAGAGCCTTTGTGCCCTGGCTT
This sequence comes from Conger conger, assembly GCF_963514075.1. Lineage (NCBI taxonomy): Eukaryota > Metazoa > Chordata > Actinopteri > Anguilliformes > Congridae > Conger > Conger conger. The sequence goes on from NC_083777.1 coordinate 10,597,634, forward strand.
GTAAAATAATTTATCGGAGGCCTAGATCTCCGCACGCGAAGTCATCCGCGATACGGCCAATCGGTGCCGTATCTTTATCAACTGTCAGAACGGCTTTAGGATGCAGTGCCAGTCTCTCAGCAGAGCTGGAGTAAAGGTTACTTCCCCGCTCACGTTTATACTGTAAGTAACAGGGCTGCCGTCAGTCTGGCACTAGAGTGATGGCTGGGATTGTAATCGGTCCGTGTTAATTAGCTTCTTGAAAGACGACATCTTTATCTACTTACAAAGCAAATTACTCCCTCCGTCTTACTTTACCGAGCTCTTTCAATCACCACAAAATGGGGCTCTTTGTTCTGTTCCTTTGATGAAAAAGGGACTGGATTTGGGTTAGCCTGCAGCTCGAGGTGTTGCTTTGTTTTTGTACACACTGTGGGGGAATCTGGATTCATTTTGAGCGTGGGGTTCAGCTGAAGGAGAAAGAGGGGGATGAGGAGGAGGGAGGAGGAAGAGGGGAGGGATGGAGAGGCGTTTCGATGTTGTCGACACTGGAGGCACAGTCCGCGGTGATTCACCTGTAGAAGCTGACCCGTTCCTGCGCGCAGAGAGCTCTGTTCTGCCTGCACCAGCGCTGTGGGCTGTGCTCCTATTGATTAAACTTCAGCATTTCCAACCGATACTCAGATTTGCAGCATGACTTGGTAATTCTATTGAATTTTCCAAGAAGGAGCAGACACAGCTGTCCAGACCAGTAGATGCATTACATTTCATTTCTTTATTTCTTAATGTATTTATTAATGGGTTATTAAAGGCACAATAGGTAATTTTGGACTTCTAACGATCAAGCAACAAACACTGTTTATCCCACCCCTTCTCTGTGAATGCACTGACATTGAAACGCCATTGGCTGTGGCAATTAGAACATATTTTCAACCAATGAGCTTGAATTATTGTACAGCTACACAATATTTTGGTTGAGAGTGCCGGCCCATCAACTGCATATTTTGAAACCCAAATTTAAGGACTATAAACTCAGGCAGAGGGTGAGTCAACATGTCAGTGAGCTTTGTTCAATGATAAGAAGGGATTTACAATGGTCTTGTAACGATGTTTTAACACAAACATCATACCTATTGTACTTTTAAGGCTTGTTAGATGTGGGGGACCTAGAATTAGCTCCTCCTTAATGAGATGTGGGCGTGGCTGAAGGTAGCCCCTCCTTAATGAGATGTGGGCGTGGCTGAAGGTAGCCCCTCCTTAATGAGATGTGGGCGTGGCTGAAGGTAGCCCCTCCTTAATGAGATGTGGGCGTGGCTGGAGGTAGCTCCTCCTCTGTCAGACAGAGGTATCAGTGCTGGAGCTGGGAGCTGCTGTTTTCACAGAGCGCTCAGACAGTCCCTGCGGGGGTGGGGGTTGGCCTGAGGAGGTTTCTGAAACAACACCAGGCCTCCTGAGGGGTGAGAGTCCCCGCTCAAGTTCAGCCCAGAGAAGGTGCTGCAGTCACTACCAACGGTAGTCAAAATCGGCACCAAGAACCGGTAAAACTGGTACATTTATGGGAGTTCCGCTCCAAGACCAGTGTCACACAGACGTGAGGAGAGGGCAGAACCTCCACACTGGCACACAGACGTGAGGAGAGGGCAGAACCTCCACACTGGCTGCAGTCTGGTCAGTAATCACTCCTGCCCTCAGATTTCTGTGTTTTTATATAGATTTTTCAGCGAGCCAAGCGGAGTCCACCGTGAGTGGGAAGAGGCCGCTTCTATATGCCCGTAGGAAACCGCCTCTCTCAGGAGCGTAAGGGCTTGGGTGCGCTAGCAGGGAAGAGTGAGGGGAACACTTGTGAGTGTGGGTGTGTTTTCCAGACTTACGGTCGTTGGGAGAAAAGCTCCCCCCGTCAGAGGAGACGTGCCAGAGCCAGTCGCCCGTCGGCTGTGTGTGTGCGGTGGGGGTCGGGGGGGTCGGGGGGGGGTGAGGTTCTGAGTGGAGCTCTGGCCTGAGTACCTCACATTAAGCATAGTGCGAGGGGGGGGGGTGGGGTAGGTGGTGGTTAATGGGTGTAGGTGGTTTACAGGTCAGAACGGCTTGTCTTCTCCACGGGGGGTGTCTGATGACTCATGAGGACACGGAGAGAGAGGAGGCTTCAGCGGGGAGCGTGAATCAAAGCTAATAAACGAGGCACAGATTTTGGGCTTTTGTCCGGCCGGGATGGTAAAACACTGTAATTGCACACTCTCAGACATCTGCTATTATGTCTAGTGAGGTGCTGACCTTAGCGCAGGGCCCGGTGACACCATTTCTCAGGTAGGGGCCGCGTGTGAATTAGCTGTGGAGTAAGGCGGGGGCGTTGATTCCATGGCACAGGGAAAGAAAATTCTATGATAGTCGAATAGGTAGCTAGTGGCTAAGGTGCTTGAGTGGGACCTGGAAGGTTAGTGGTTCAAGCCCCAGTGTATACCAAGGCCCTTAACCCCACATTGCTCTGGGGGCGGATTGGCCCCTGCTTAGTGTAAGCCAGTTTGTATAAATGCGTCAGGTAAATAACTGAATTTGGAGCTCTGCAGACAAGCACATAATTCCACCAACTGGCAAGATTCCTATTTCAAACCAGACCGTGGGGGGCATCCACACACTGGGCCTGTGCCTTAACGGATATCAGACCGTGGGTATGATGAATAGTGATACTTCTGATAATTCATAAGGCTACGTCATTGCGTCGGAAACAGAAGCCGGTTGAATAAACGAGATGCCGCGAGTCTCTCAGGCTCCTCTGTATCTTTATGACAGTGCCCCAGCCGCCCACTGTAACTGTGCCTTACACAGGGTGCCAAATCCAGCAGCCAAACTCTCATTGTTCCGGACTGTTCTGTACATAGTGTCGCGTATGCTGAAGCAGAAACGTTTAAGGGGCTCTGACACTGCTGTGTGCGAGCTCGATTCAGAACTTCCCACTCCCGTGTACTGCTGAATATGTGTGGGACTATATTAGTGGAACTAGGTAGGCCATTAAATGCTTAATATTAATAGCACAGATTTTCATGTGCAAGGAATAACCTGCACAGCTGCACTTTTGTGAGAAACTTTACTGAACAGAACGTCTCTCTGACTGAACCTGCTGTCTGCACACTGCTGTCAACAGATGCCTGTAGATCTTCTGAGGACATCTGGAGCAGTATATATTATTGCTCTCTGTATGTGTGTGTGTGTGTGTGTGTGTGTGTGTGTGCCTGTGTGTGATGTGTGTGTGTGTGTCACTGGCACAGTTTATTTGTGAGTGTGCATCACTGGCATAGTTTATGAGTGTGTATAATCACTGGAACAGTTTATTTGCGTGTGTGTGTGTGTCACTGGCACTTTATTTGTGTGAGTGTGTGTGTTGCGAGAACAGTTTATTTGTGTGTGAGTGTGAGTGTGAGTGTGTGTGTGTGTGTGTGTGTGTGAGTGTGAGTGTGTGTGTGTGTGTGTGTGTGTGTGTGTGAGAGTGTGTGTGAAGGTGTGTGTGCATGTGAGTATTACTGGTACCGAGTGTCCAGACAGTTATATCAGGTTATTGTTCACTCAACCCAGGACTGAAATTAGCTCCACTGATGTTCCACAGACTGGGGGCCCCTCCCCTCCTCGCCCAAGAATCCCTCCCATTGGGCCCCACCCCTCTCAGCCCCGCCCTTTCCCTGCTGCTTATGACATTTGGCTTAAGACATGGGTACATCAAACTTATGCTACTTGGCTTTGGGAATCGAAACAAAACGTTCTGCAAATATTTGCCACATTCCTTTTTTAAGGCAGGATTTTGTTTCTGTGAAGGTGTGGGCTCCCTCTAATGGTCAGATAAAGTCATTACTCTTCTCTTTTTTTCTATTGCTTAGACTTTTGAATATTTAATTGTACTAGAAAATGTGCTCTTTAGTGTAGACATTTTTAAGCTTTCAGGTGACATTTATATTTTTTGAGAATGTTTGCAGCACACCACAGCTTTCAGCACTAAATGATCATAGTGGCATTTGGTCGATCCGAGTGCATCAATGTGATTGATGTGCCCGTCTGTACAAATGTCACACCTCCGGGGTAAATTAAAATGATTTCTTCAGAGAGAATCTAAAAATGTCTTCTCAAAAACATCTTAGCGTCGTCTTGTGAATGACGCAAATAGAAAATACAGAACGAACCGTTTCCTTCTAATTTCGCTTGATGGTTTACGATGTCTTGACAACAAAGTGAATGAGGTGTCAGGCACCGCAGCCAGGTCCAACCGAAAGGAGATATTAATGTTTATCACGACTGAGACGTACAGAAACGAGACGGTGCATCACCTCCGGTTCCTGTGTCTTTCCTGAATGGGCTTCACGGAATGCCAAGGCGCGGATGATATTTGAGAGCTTAGCCTATCAAAGGTCTGTACGGTGCCGAAAGATCATCCCGACTCCTCAGAGTCCTCCCCCCCCAATCAGAAGCTCCAACCGTTTTGTCAGAGTCGGGGGTTTGGCATTTACGTCGTCGTGCAGACAGACCGGAGCCTCCGGGACGGACGGGCGGACGGACGGGCCGCTGAACGAGCCCCGCGGCGACCGCGGCTGGGCGGAGACGGCGCGCGTGGGGTCTACCCCGCGGAGCGGTCGGCCCCCCGCGGTGTGTATGGCACGCGTTATCTCACGGCCAGCGGTTGCAGGCGCCGTACAGTGCGGGCCGATGAGTCATGTTTACCGTGAGGGGGGTGCCGTTCCCGGCAGGCAGCTCCGTGGACCGGGTGGGGATATCAGCAGACGAGCTTTTCAGAGCCGTGCGATTTAGGGCCTGCAACTGCCGCTCATCAGCAGTGAACACATTATGCTTATTAAAGATAAGGTCAACATAAGATATGTTAAAATATCAAAGATAAATGTTTATGTCTGTATGTTCACCACACCCATGTGTGATGGGCATAATATTAATGATATACTTTTATCTTGCGATATAATTTATTTGGTGTTTCATCTCCTGTCCTGCTGATTTCATGAGGAGAGGGTTTAGACCAAAAGGCTGAAATTGTGCGCTATAGTAGACACACTGTGCACAAGTGTGTGAGGACTCTGTGTCTCTGCGCGCAGGTGTGTGTGAGTGTGTGTGTGTGTGTGTGTGTGTGTGTGTAGGGGGTCTGACGGAGCGTGTCTCTCTGTGTCTCTGCACTCAGGTGTGTGTGTGTGTGTGTGTGTGTGTGTGTGTGTGTGTGTGTAGGGGGTCTGACGGAGCGTGTCTCTCTGTGTCTCTGCACGCAGGTGTGTGTGAGTGTGTGTGTGTGTGTGTGTGTGTAGGGGGTCTGACGGAGCGCTCTGTGTCTCTGCGCGCAGGTGTGTGTGTGGCGGAATGCCACGTGGAGGACCCTGGGCAGTGTGCTAGCTTCCTGAAGACCAGCTTCAGCTTTCACAGGAGAGGGCTCCATGGCGCTGACCGACAAACACAAAGTTAAACGGCTCCGATTGGACAGGATCTGTGAAGGTACAGGCCCCTCCTCCTCTCTGCTGTTGCTGTGTCCCCCCTCGTATGCTGTTCCTGTGTCCCCCCTCCTCTCTGCTGTTCCTGTGTCCCCTCCTCTCTGCTGTTCCTGTGTCCCCCCTCCTCTCTGCTGTTCCTGTCCCCTCCTCTCTGCTGTTCCTGTGTCCCCTCCTCTCTGCTGTTCCTGTGTCCTCCCTCCTCTCTGCTGTTCCTGTGTCCCCCCTCCTCTCTGCTGTTCCTGTGTCCCCCCTCCTCTCTGCTGTTCCTGTCCCCCCTCCTCTCTGCTGTTCCTGTGTCCCCCCTCCTCTCTGCTGTTCCTGTCCCCTCCTCTCTGCTGTTCCTGTCCCCCCTCCTCTCTGCTGTTCCTGTGTCCCCCCTCCTCTCTGCTGTTCCTGTCCCCCCTCCTCTCTGCTGTTCCTGTGTCCCCTCTCCTCTCTGCTGTTCCTGTCCCCGCTCCTCTCTGCTGTTCCTGTGTCCCCTCCTCTCTGCTGTTCCTGTGTCCCCCTCCTCTCTGCTGTTCCTGTGTCCCCCCTCCTCTCTGCTGTTCCCGTGTCCCCTCCTCTCTGCTGTTCCTGTGTCCCCCCTCCTCTCTGCTGTTCCTGTGTCCCCCCTCCTCTCTGCTGTTCCTGTGTCCCCCCCTCTCTGCTGTTCCTGTGTCCCCCCCTCTCTGCTGTTCCTGTGTCCCCCCTCCTATCTGCTGTTCCTGTGTCCCCCCTCCTATGCTGTTCCCGTCCCACTCCTCCTCTCCCTGCTCTTACACTGCCCCCCCTCCTCTCTTTTCTGTAATCTTGGCACACTTTCTTATGTAATTCCCACTCCTGGTGCAGTTTCATTGTACCCTATTTATCAGTCATTAGCATGTAAATATGACAGCAGAACAACACGAACATGCATTATAAATGAAGGTGAACCCGCAGAGTAATTTGAGCTAATTAACGTGAGCGCTGAAACCTGCGGGAGGACAGTGTCCCTCGGTGTGACGGGCCCGATAACGCCAGCGTAGCGTCTCGCTATCGGCGCTCCTGCAGGAGGGCTGGGGCGGGGCGGGGCGTCCCACAGAGAGGCTGGGAGCTCTCCCCCGTGCGGAGGGAGGCAGAGCCGCGTCTGGCTCTGGGACCCGCAGAGGCCCGACACTGACGCACGTAAATCAGGCCTGTCGCATTCGTCAAGGGTTTCAGGTCACTCCACACACACACACGCACACGTCAGGACACGCACATGCGTGCATGCATACAGATACGCGCGTGCATGCTGGGGTGTGCGTGTTTGTGCATTTTTGTGTGCAGGTGTGTACGTTTGAGTGTGTGTGAGGGAGTGTATGTGTCTGTGAGAGAGTGTGTGTGTGTGTTAGTGCATGCGTGTCTGTATGTGTGTGTCTGTGTTAGTGCATTTGTGTGTGTTTGCGTGTGTCTGAGTGTGTGTGTGTGTGTGTGTGTGTGTGCGTGTTTGTACAGTGTTGTTTACTGGCACATGCAGCCTGCCACCTCCTCACAAGCTCCTCCCAACATTGGCAGCAGCCAATCACAGCCTGACCTGGCATTCTCTAGATCAGCCTGATAGGTGGAGCACTCGGTGATGTTGTCTTCATTAAAAATGCCTAGTCCCACATTGGCTAGGGCGCTGTCAGTCACCCTGCTGCCCCTCCCACCCTCCCCAGCACAGGGGTGGCCTGAGGCTGAGGTCAGGGGGCCGGACAGGGGGCCTGGCTGAGGACCAGCTTCCTCTGCCCAAACCGGGCCTGAGCACAGCCCGATGCGTGAGCAGGGACAGGTGGCCCACCAAGCAGAGCAGGGCTTCCTCAGCTCCCCCCATCTCACAGCTATTTTTACCCCCATCCTCCACTTCCGCTAAACACAGAGAGCTCGGGGGCAGTGGAGCTCACCTGCAGGAGGGAGGGCTGGGGTCAACGGCACCTTCAGCCAGTTCTGCAAATTCATCAACTGGAAAAATAAATCCTCATGGAGCGATATTGTCTTTTTTGCATGCACATAGAGGCAAACGCACACTCACACACACACACACACACACATTCAGCCTGGACTGAGCAGTACTGCTCACCCCCATCCTGGCCCACAAGGCCGTACGGCAGCCTGAGCTTCTCCCAGCTGTAGCCCAGAGGCTGGAGTGAAAGCCGAATGTTTACCCAGCCCTGGGACTGATTATACAGCAGTGCCCTACCCCCCTCACTGTTCTTCCACGTTGCTGATGTCATTTCAGGGTTCGTGGCAAGTGTTGAGGGCCGTTGATCGACCGCATTGGTGGAAGCACACTGCCCAGGGTCCTCCACATGGGATTCTGCCACACACACACCTGCACGCAGAGACACAGAGCGCTCTGTCAGACCCCTGCCCACACACACACACACACACACTCACACAGGCACACACACACATGCACACATACACACACCTGCGCGCAGAGACACAGAGCGCTCTGTCAGACCCCTGCATACACACACACACACACACACGCGCGCACACACAGACACACACACACCTGTGCACAGAGACACAGAGAGACACGCTCCATCAGACCCCTGCACACACACGCCCACATACACACACACACACACACACTCACACAGGCACACACACACATGCACACATACACACACCTGCGCGCAGAGACACAGAGCGCTCTGTCAGACCCCTGCACACACACACACACACACACACACACACACACACACACACACATACACACACACACATGCACACACACACACACCTGCATGCAGAGACACAGAGCGCTCTGTCAGACCCCTGCACACACACACACACTCACACAGGCACACACACACATGCACACATACACACACCTGCGCGCAGAGACACAGAGCGCTCTGTCAGACCCCTGCACACACACACACACACACACATACACACACACACACACTCACACACACACACACACACACATACACACTCACACACACACACACCCCTGCACGCAGAGACACAGAACGCTCCGTCAGACCCTCTGCACACACACACACACACATAGACACACGTGTACACACACACACACACACACACACACACACACGCACACACGCACACACGCACACACGTACACACAAATACACACACACACTCACACACACACACACACACACATACACACTCACACACACACACACCCCTGCACGCAGAGACACAGAACGCTCCGTCAGACCCTCTCCACACACACACACACACATAGACACACGTGTACACACACACACACACACACACACATACGCACACACGTACACACACGGTCATAGTCACTACTACAGTCACAACCGAGACCGTACCGCGTTCAGTCACAGCCGAGACCGTACCGCGTTCAGTCACAGCCGAGACCGTATCGCTCGGTCCCCGTGTGCCAGGGCTCCAGAGGCTAATGAGTGCAGAAGCCCTGTGCCCTGTGCGGGGGCGGAACCAAACTGTTCCCTGTCCTCGTTACCCTGGGGACTTGTTAAAGCTGCGCCCCGGGAGAGGCAGACGTGACCGTGGGCAGAGAGGCTAATACCGCTACTCCCCGCAGCCAACGCTCAGACAGCGCCGCGGTAACCACAGTGTTTCACGGCGCCATGGTAACTGCGGAACACGTTCCACGTGAGGCCTCTGGACTGGAGCCGTGGACCGGAGTGGGTGCCAAATTACGGCACCATGTCCCGCCAGCCCCGCGCTATCAAACATTCAGTGGGTCAGAGCACACAGCGTTTAAAGAGCTCCCCTAGGGTGACGTTCCAGTTCCCCTAATTATGACTGATGGATTCCCTTGTAATTTATTGATAATTTTTTCAGAGACACAGAGCTTTGTAGTGAGGCGGTCGGTCACTGTTAGCGGAGGCGCAGTGGCACACAGCCGGAAGGTCCTGGGTTTGAATCCCACCGGGGATTTTCTGTGTGGAGTTTTCTATTTTCTCCCCAGGCAAGTGCAGGTTTCCTCCTGCTACTCTGGTTTCCCCCCCGCAACCTAAAGACATGCAGGTTAGGCTACTGGGGAAAATAATTGCTGTAAATGATGTTAATGAGCTGGTGTGGTCAGTCAACCTACCCTGTATAAATAAAGGTTAAATAAAAAACGAAATAAAAATGTTAAACACTGTTAGCGGTACGTAGAATTTTTCCCTCAGGCTGATTCATAGTCTTCTCATAAATCATTCTCTCCATGTCAGGCTGAAATATATACCCACTACTGTACATCCATTTTTCTCACAACGTGTCGCCAGCTGGGGGTGTCTCCTTCCCAGAACGAAGCTAAAGCAAACATTTGACACCGGCGCGGCGCTTGTAATGCGATTCCCTGGCAGGAGAGCCGTGTGTAGCAAGCCGCTACCTGTAGCTGAACACAAACCACCCGTAGAGCCGTGCATCCAGGCCACAGGTGTCACAAAATAAAGATTCCCCACTTGCGTTCTATCTCGCCGCCTGCCAGGTGATGGCTGCAAGCAGGCTACGCGCCGCTGCTGTCCGGGCTAATCACGTTAGCTTCCGGAAAATCAATGAAGACGAAGACATGTCTTTCTGCAACCAGGATTTCCGTTCGTCGGGTGTCTGGGTAATTCTGGGTAGTTTTTCCGCCGGGCCTCAGCCAGACAGTTGTAGATATGACGGCTGCCCAGGTTTGTATGCGCTCTCGTTATAGTGTAGCTTAGCGCTCGAGGCACTGTCCTTTCACACCGGAGGCTCCAGGTTCGTCTCCCAGCTGAGACACTGCTGCTGTACCCTACAGTGAAGCGCTCAACCTGAGCTGCTTCAGTAAATACACAGCTCTATACATACATTATACACTCACTGAGCACGTCATTAGGTAGACCTGTATACCAGCTTGTGCAGATATTTAATCAGCCAATTATGTGGCAGCAATTGAATGCACACAAGCATGCAGACGTGGTCAACTTAAATAACATGTAATGTAATTATAATGAAACCCTGTAGATTGCAGAGGGTGTGGGAATTAGATCTAGCAACCAATCAAAGGTGCAGCTACAGGTATGCACAGAGGGCAGATCCTAACCTTAACCATAATCTCAGCCTTAAACCTAAACCGAACCTAAACCTAAACTCAACTTAATTCATAATTACACATGTGTACAAAAAGTTCAAGATGAGTATATGTTGTGTGTTCACCCATGGCCCCTCCCAGTGACCTGTCACTGGTTTCCGGCCCAGAGATTGGGAGCCACTGGGCTGCACTGGACGTAATACCGTGGACCAATCTGCTGTCATACGGAGCGGAGGTCAGCAGGCCCACCTGCTCTGGCACACACACACACCGCCCCTGCCCAGAGCAGCCCCCCTCACCTTCTGTGCCTGCCTCCCTTCCAGCCAATGAGAGCCCCCCCCCTCAGCCACAGCCCGCGTGAGTGGTCTGGAAAAACTGGCACCCTTCGCCGTCATTCCCAGTTGCCGTGACGATCCTTCCGGTCGTTGGCTTCGGCGGGAATGGCTCTCCACCTCCCCCGCTTCTGTCTCCCCCATCTGGGGGGAGGGGGTCACCCGGGTGATCTCCGCTGCCGTCACCCGGGTGATCTCAGCGCCGAGGTGTCAGGTGTGCGGGGCGGAAGCGGGTCTCCAGCGTTCATCTGGCGGGTGTGCGCGGCTACGCTAACGAGGAGGCGCTCTTGATGCCCAGGAGCGCAGAGCAGACAGGCCCCAGATGCTGGCCTTCCTGTCGTTACGTGAGCTGGTCTGAACGATGTGGGTTACGGGCCCCCAGCCTCGGTTCTAGGACTCCGGCCAGAACTCCGGGCCAGGTTTCGAGGCTCAGAGCTCAGCGTGCGGACGGGGAAACGGCCCGCTGCAGCGGTTAGTAACTGTGGAAAGAATGTACGCACAGGCTGTAATGACACACAGGCTCCGTGCAAGACTGGCAGGGCTGAGAGACAGCAGGGGGAAAAAATAATACATTAATTCCATAGTATATGGATTTCATTTAGCAGAAAGTTCTTGGCTCTGAAAACTCTCTTTTTTGGAGTCATATATGTGAGATTCCTGTGAGGCTTAATGACGTTCAATTCTGAGCTGGGGTTGGGTTAATGGGAGCGCTGGGCATTGTGGGATATGAGAAATGAGGATGTGAGGGTGGGTGGGGACACCGGGTTTGGCCCGGGTGCATACTGCAGACGTGGAATTTTAGGAAACCTGGAAACCGAAGTGTGCACATCGCTTACTTCCCTCCCCTGACCGTGTATAAAAACAGCCCAGAGACTTGTTAAAAGTTTAATATACTGTACAATAACTGTAATTGACTTGAATTGCCAAGTTTCCCTGTCACAGTCTAATTTATCAAAGGTCTATGAAAGTTTAATGACGAGCCTGTTCTGCGGCAGCCAACTCCGTCTAATTCACATTAGAAGTGTTTGGGCTCTTCGGAACGGCTTAAAAAAAATGTTGAGGTGAGATTAATTACTGTATTGTTCCCGGAAGGGTCCTGGCTGGCTGTTTTTAACGCACTGTCCTGTCTGTGCGTTTGTTAAAACAGTTTGTGTGGTGCATATGGGGAAGTGCTTTAGAAACCACACAAACAAAGGCAGCCTGTGTTCTCCCAACCCCACTTACCTGTGTGGAAGGTGGGCTGCTGGAAAGCTGACCAAGCGAAGCGCTTTGGAGCGTGTTCCATCACATCTCATCCGGTGTCATCGGTCGCACTGGAAAAGCAATGAGCAGTCTGTGCTAAATCCGATTTGGAACAAGCGCGCCCTGTTAACGGTGGGGAAACGTTATGCCATGGCAGTCCTCTTTCGGTTCAGCCCGCCGAGTCGACGCAGACCTGAAATGTATTATTAATATTTTGGCAGGGAGTGTGGCTATGAATGACATGCAATGCGGGGGCTTATTAAAAATAGTTATCTGTGCCGGGTGGCCTTGGAGAGGTGAGGCGGGCTGATTAGTGCTGCATTTTACAGCTGGCAAACAGGCAGACGGAATAAGTCGGCAAGGACACCCTGTTGAATAATAAACTCCCGTGTAGCCAAATGCGGCTCATGACACACAGCATAAAGCAAGCCACTGATCCACACCAGTAAACCTTTTCAGCATCTCAGAACTCGCTGCTGATTTAATTTTTTAAAAATATGTTACTATTATTTGCATTTTTGCTCAAATTGTGATAAGGATTTGAAGAACATTTGGATTTATAGACGAGGAGCTTGGTTTTTTTACGATACATTGTGCCGGCGTTCTTCGGGACATTGGCAGTGACAAGGCTACTCAATCTTCTCTTCAAATATAATAAAACTGACCTCTCCGCTTGGGCACTGTTATAGGCCTGTTTGCGACTTGACTTTCCTGCTCAGTGACTTTAATCTATATCGCTGCTAGAGCTGTCAGTTATAAAGAGTCACTATCGACAAGCTCTCAGCTCTCCTCCATCTCACTCGCTAAATATTTTTAGCTTGTAAAATGTTTTTGTTGCCTGTAAAAAGGGTGATTCTTTTTTTTCTTTTTTTTTGGTGTGGTATTGACATTGCTATAATACCATAATCTGTGGTATGAAAGTAATTGTTATCTAAGATGCATAAAATATCATGTGGTGCTTTATATATTCTACTGTACTATAGTGTGTCCTGGTCTCACGCCAATTCGACCACAGGTGACAAAATTTTCGGACCTCTGAAATTGGTCTCTGTGTTCCGAAATCTGAACATTTTTTTATTTTTTGACTACATTTTATTTATTTGAATTAGACCTCAAAACACAAGACACAATGCTAACATGAATGAGGCTAATATAAAGTTCTAAATGGTAAAGGGCGTCCAAAAAGAGACCAGCTAGGTCAGTGTACGTTCTGGCTACATGGAAAAAATGACAGTGACAGTGTTCATGCCAGCTAGTTAACTAGCTAACCTATAAGCTTTTAAAAGTAGTTTCTGATCTACTTTGCTAGCTAGCTGACTACTTTTAAATCGTGTATTGTTATACATGCTAGCTATGAAAACGAAACCTTTGGTTGAGAAGTCAATACAACCAAGAATTTATCGGCAATGAATGGCAAAATAACACTTTTTGCCAGTAGATGGCAGCCGCGTATAAGAAATAGGGAGAATGGGATTTTCTTTACTTTAGTTAGCTAGTGTAGCCCGAATAGATTCTGCTCTCAAAGATTTAATTTTTAATGCATATTTACAATGACCTATCAAATATTAATTGAACCTCCCAGTGTAAAAACCTTGGAAACAAAAAATATGTTTTAGGTGAAATGCCCTAAGGCTAACATCAGCCTGCTCTCCATCAAGGTATCAGCACAGATCATTGACAACATGCTACAGTCATGTACAGTGTCGACTCTAAGTGAAACAACATTATCACAAACGTTATCATCACATTGCATCCAGCTAACTTATGCACATACTAAATACCAGCTGCGATATCTCAACTATTAATAATCATGGACTCGAGAGAAGTGCATTAATTGCCACTACTAATGTATTACTTTTATTTATTTACCTTGTGTGCACTCTGAACAGGTTCACGAAAGCATGCACATGCGCACCAGTGGCAGAGATTAGTTCAGAGGTGTACTTTTTTTGGGCTACTGGTTAGGAACAATTAATAAAATGTGTGAATAAATATGAAAATGGACAAAAAAGGATCCCAGACTTAAGGACACAGGAGGGGCTCCATCACGGCTTGTTAGATCACCCTGTTTGTCTGCTTATGTATCTATCCCAGCATGCTGTACTTACACTGTTATGGATTCTGTGAGCACTTTAGCCTAAGATGCACTTGAGGGTCAGTCCAAACTGCTCTATTAATGGTCTCATTCTGTGCAGGAAAATGTCACTCAGTCAAGTACCTCTGATATTTTGGAGAGGGGGATGAGGCCTTGACCTGTCCTGCTGCTGAAATGCTGTTCCTCCAATCGCAGGTACTGGAAATGTGCCTAGTTAAATTAATGTCCTTTCATCGTGCTGCTCATTTACCAGAGACACTCGGGCCAAGAGTACAATGGCAGGACATTTGCAGTAAATTAAACCTGCAGACCTGTGGCTTATTTGTTGCTTTTATTTTGGACCGTGACATTTGACAATAATCGCCCCGGTGGAAATGCGGCATCTCCTCATCCTGTTCCGACCTGTTTGGCGTTCAGCTGCCTGAACCCGTGCCAGGCGGGAGAGCTGGGAGGCTGTTCACCGTCGAAATCGGCCCTTACACGCTCTACGTCTGACGGCACCTGCACAACCTGGCCCGTGCTGCGAGCTCTCTGACGACGGCTCTGCATTCTGCGGTAAAAATTCCTGAGCACGTTGCCTTTCAATTCTCCCCTCCTCTTGGGGGTGGGGGGGGGGGCTTTGGGGATTAAGGTTATTGCGTTTGGGGGATGGGGGGCGGTGTGGAGTCTAATCTGATGGCCCATGTGGTCAGCGAGGAGTTGGATAATGAAAGGAGAATAAAGCGTCTGAATGATGCTGCCCATTGGCTCTCTGCTGAATGCCCCGGCCTTCCACTCCCCGCTAATGGACTGTGCGGTGTGCGTTTCACAAAGAATCAGAAACATGCCTCATTCATCACACACGCTGGCAGCTTTGTAGAAACCAGCCTGCTGAGCAGAACATTGTTAGATTCTGTTTATATTGAGTTGAGTGTTTAATTATCAGGATCTTTACATCGAGTTACATTGTTATTGGGAGTGTAATATGAGTACAATATGTCTGTTATCCGTATTATTGCTGCACGTGCTAGGCTTTGGTTGTTAAAACTCCCTCTGAAGCTTTCAATAACTGCCGTTTCATTTTCAGTTTTCAGTCTTTCAAGCATAAAAAAGAAATAAAAAGAGATTCCGTTGCTCTCCTTTGTAGATTAAAACCCAGAGCTGTCAGAATCTCTCTCTCAGTCTCCGAAATATGCAAGCACATAAGATAAACTGTCTGTCCTTTTTACAAACAGCTTAAACACTTTTACAAATTAAGGGTGAAAATGAAATTCGCACGATGTTATCCCTACTCTAGTGTTTTGCAAAATGCAGTGTTTTCGATTCACTGCAGTCGCAGGCCTATTCCGGCTGTGAAATTGGGAGCTTGCGACGGCGTATGATTTCCGGGTGATGTGAGAAACACTAGACGCGTGTGTTGGTGAAGCGGAGTGAGGCCGTGGGGGCGCGCCCGGGCATAATGAAATGGCGGCTCCCTCGCCAGCTCCACATCTGTTCTCATGAATAAGTCTCATGAATAAGTGAGGACGGACACGGTCTGAGGACGATCCAGTGTCAACAGCGCGAGCAAGGGACAGAGCCACTGCCAGCCCCCCCCCCCGTCTCTGACACCCAGCACAGCTCTGGAACAAGGGGAACCCTAAAATACCACCGCAAACCGCCTACTGCTATCTGTCCCTGTGCTCCACATTGGGGTGTTCTTGTGTGATTGGGGGAAAAAAAATCCAGCTTAGGCACTCTCCCCAGCTAGCACTTTTCTGGGGATCAGGGAGGATTTGGGAGGACAGTTCTGGTGACAGCAGGTGGATTTCATCTGTCGGGAACAAAGGGGTTTATGCTAAATAATAATTTTGCTTTTGCTCTGGGAGTTCAACAGTGTATAGCTGCCACAGTTACAGGTGTAGGCAGGGACTGTTTGGTGATAAGTAGAGCAGGAGGAGTGTATGGTTTATAAACATACAGTATATAGTTCAAGATAGAGTTTGTGTTGTGTTGTCAATCCTCCCATTATGCTCTAATGAGTGTATGAGTTGGTCACTGTTTTGTTAAAGTGATTGGGTAAGGATATTTTGACCAATCCTGCACAGAGTAGAAAACTGTGCAGGGAGTGACAGTGTTGAAGACTATGCGGGGAGTGACAGTTGCATCCACACACAGGAGGTTACAGTGGAGAGTTGTGTGACTGGCGATCTGAGCCTGGGCAGAAGATTAGTGTTCAATCAGAGTGGATTTTATGTTTCTGACACCACATGACTCTCACGGTTCGTATTCCGTTTGTGATTCGCCTTGACCCTCCTGTCCCAAAAGACTTTTCCGTAAAGCTATCGGTGCCGATTCTTCAAACAAATTGATGGTACCAGCAGGTAAGACGCACAGTTCTTTATCGGGGGATGCCAGGAGCATCTACCGCAGGGTGGGGTGTCCCCATTAAGTGATGGTGTGTGGATGAAATGCGTTGCCGGGTGGGGACAGCAGAATTAAGCGGGTTTTATTTAGACGGTAATCCTTCATCGCGATCGCAACAGCTCGTAAAATGTCCCGGCGTAGGAAAGGATAAAGCTCCCGGATTATCGTAGACCCCTCCCCCGTGTTTTCCTTTCTTTTCCCCGCATCTTTCTCCTGGCTGCACACACCGGGAGCCCCAGCGTAAAGCGCAGGACCCTGAACGCTCTGAGGCTGCCCTGCCATGGAGTAGTGAGGCTCGGCTGCAGCAGGTGCGTTTGCTTGGACGCGGGGCGCGGTGTCTCCTTTCCTTTACTCGTCGTCTGCTGCTAATATTTCCAGATATTAATTATTCAGGGATCGCCTGTAAGCGGGGAGCCACTTGATAGCGTGACCGCTAGGGGAGGGGGAGGAAGAATAAGAGAGGGGAAAAAAATAGCCACAACTGGAGACCGGGTGTAACGGCGATACCTTACACGTCATCGCTATTTTTTCCCCTCCCTTCCTTCTCTCCTATTCTTTTGATGTAAGTGTAACTGAAGACCTGAAAGAAAACACCCTGCTTTCCCCCCTCTTTTCTTTCTCCGATGCTGGTTACCTGTAAGCAGTCGAGCCTGGGCCGGTCTCAGAGCTGGGACACACTCGGGGGGAATGAAGGACACTGGGACAGGGAAGGCAGCTACGACCCCCAAGCTAGGACCTCGGGCCGGAGGAATTCGCTGACCTACGGGGTCGACGGCGGCGGCTGGTACGAGCCGGCTCCCCCAGGGGCGCGTCCTCCCGAGTCGGAGCTGAAACGGGATCCCTGCTCGTACCAGGACTCCCTCTGCAACCAGGGCTACCAGAGCAGGCATGAGCAGCCGGCCATGAGGAAGAGCTCCGTGCCCGAACTGAACAGCCATTACGACCGGCCCGGGATGGCCGCCAGGGCCCCTGTCCACCCTCAGGATTACTACCAGCACGACCCCCAGCCGGCAGGGCGACCTGCCGAAGACCCGCGGGGCTTTTACAGGAGCGAGCAGCACCACCCGCTGAGCCGGTCCAGCCAGCTTTACGGGATGACCGCGGGGGGTCGGCCACCGTGGGAACAGGGGCAAGGGAGACCCGGACCCCTCCCCCAAATGCCTCCTCCTGCTCATACCCCCGCTCCCGGTCCTCCTCCCCCGCCCCAGGCCCATGAGATGAGTCGCATTTACAGAGATCCTGCCACGGGGAAGATGATGGCAGATGGCCACCGTGTGCCCACCAGGGACCCGTCTCCAGGGCGGTATGCCGGGGAGCCCCCCTTCCCACGGTATGCTTCCGAGCTGCCCCCTGCACCTCACTCTCCAGGCAGGCTCGCCTACAGCGACCTGAACGGCCGCCCCCTCGACCCACGGCAGCACGCAGCCACCTGCCTGGTGGTGGATCCGACCGCTCAGGGGATAGACGGGACCCTTTCTCGGGGAATGGTGCTCAGGCAGGAGAGCCCCACCGGGTACGGCCACGTGCCCATGCAGAAACTGCCCTACGACCCCAGCTATGACCCCAACGTTTCTATGGGAGCGCCCGGGGTCATGGCCGGCTCTATGGCCCCCTCTTCGCACGTCCCTTCAGGAGCGTCTCTCTCGGCATCTGTGTCCGTGCCCATGCTGTCTCCGGCTCCCACGCCAGCTCCCGTACCCACCCCGGCGCCGGCTCCGTTGCCCCCGGTGACACCCACGCCCGCGGCGGACCCAAAGAGGAACGCAGACCCCGAATACCTGGCACTCCTGCGCGGGGAGGGCCTGTCGGAGAGCACCGTCACCTCCCTGCTCCAGCAGGGCTTCGACTCCGCCGCCATGCTCTCCATCATGGAGGAGAACGACGTGCGCTCTGTGGCCCCCAACCTGGGCCAGGCCCGGGTGCTGTCCCGCATGGCCCTCAGCCTCAAACGACCCGTTGAGACGGCCGCGGTCTCCCCCCAGGGCCCCACCCGGCCCCGCTCCAGCAGCTTCAGCCACCGAAACGACCTGTACCTGCAGCAGCAGGGCCTGGACCCCCAACTCTTACCCCAGCCCCCCAATACTATGCAGACCATCCCCGTCTCACCCAGGGTGGGGGAGATCATGGGCAGGAGGCCCAACAGCGCCCCCTCTCAGCAGCTCTTTGAAACTGCCGGCTACCCCGGCATCCGTTCCCCCGTGGGTTTCCCTGGCAACCCCGGTGCCTATGGCAACCCTGCCCCCCAGGGCCGCCCCATGTCAGCTTACGCCGGTTACCCCGGCAACCCATGCTTCACTATGTCTGCCATGGCGCCTCAGCAACAGCCGATGCTACCGCCTATCAACGCCATGGCTATGGTCAACCCCAAGGCCTACTCCACCAACTACACCGTACCCATAGAGCTGATGAAGAGGGCGCCCAGCCTGCCCGCCGTCTCGCCCATGCACAGCCCCCACCCCAGCCCTCAGCCCATGCGCAAGGCCGGGGCCCAGGCCGAAAACCCCATGATGCCCGCTGGCTCCTCCCTGCAAGTGCAGAACGCCTCCAACCAGAAGCTCACCCGTAGAACTGGCCCACCGGTCATCGTCTCTACGATGCCCTCGCCTGACACAAGTAACCTTCCTCCTACCTCCTCTTCTTCCTCACCCCTAGCCTCTGTGTATACCA
This sequence comes from Conger conger, assembly GCF_963514075.1. NCBI lineage: Eukaryota > Metazoa > Chordata > Actinopteri > Anguilliformes > Congridae > Conger > Conger conger. The sequence goes on from NC_083777.1 coordinate 10,616,798, forward strand.
ATTGAGCATTTCACCTTGTCTCTAAGGTTGTGTTTCTGGTGTTCATTATACAGTTTGACAAGGACGTCATGTTTCATTCACTAAACAGATTGCATTTGCTTATATTATCAGAGCAATGCTCCCTTTGTGCTGAATGAAAATGTTTCAGGTATTAAAAGGCCTGAAATTAAGAAGTGTGCTACAGAGAGCCTTGCTGTGAAGCGAAGCGCCTGAAAGAGCCAGGTCTTTTGAAAAAGAAAAAGAAAAGACTGATCTTTTGATACTTTATCTGTATAATTACCTTGGCTCTTAGGGTTAGAACTAGAACTCTGCAATATGCTTCTCAACGGATATCGCAGCCTTTCAAATATAAAGTGATTATCTTACAGTTGTGTTCATTTGAAGTGAAGTTGCACTTGCACTGTGTGTGTATGCATTTATTAGCATTTTTGCGTAAGTGCACTTGTTACAAATAGTGTGAACATTATCGTTCAGTAGTTTTTAGATGAATAGGTTTCTCAAACCACTCTTGACAGCATATTTAGTGACTCTGGGGTGTAAAATGGAGAAGACCATTCCCACGGGGGGTGGGGACGATGGGGCACTCTCTCCTCTCTCGTCTGAAACCATGCTCCACTCAGTGGCTTAGCCAAAAGGACAACCTTTCTCTTCCACTCGTTAATTTTGATCTAATGTGATCTGTCTGCAGTGGGGGCAAGAAAGGGTTCGGAATATACCAGAATTCTCTATCTCGAGGGCCTTGGTCTGGAAATGACCACTGTTCACAGGCCCGTTTGGAAACTGTTAAATTTGTCAGTCTGGTGCAGATATTTCATGGCCTTGGTTGTGTCTGTCCTTGTCTGAGAGCTGCGACCACTTAATGTTCTACACCATCCGTGTCCCTGTGATAGTGTATGAATTCCCCTTTTCATTCGGTCCTTATACATGTTTTTCATTAATTCATGAAAGAATCTATCAATAAAATATTACAGTATAGGCTACTCAATTACGTGAAGGTTGCTCCAGTCCATTTCTTTGATATCTGGCTAATACAAGTGTTTAAGTGTAATGTTCCAGAACGTTCCAGTCATTAATAAATATCCTGTGTCATATTGAAAAATAACACTCAAAACTGCATTGAAACGGCATCCTGCAGTTAAGAATGCTCTCTTACTGTCGGCCGTTAAACAATTAGGTTTTTACCAAATAGTCAGAACAGTTGTTAGAGTGAGAAGTCTAATCCTCTGTATTTTTCAATGCGTCTTAATCCGGAGAGTCCACAGTTCATCCAGCTGGGAGCTAATGGGTTTCAAGTGTCCCCCTTGTGTTCTAGTAGAATGGGGGTGAATTTAATTAAGAAATATTTTCACCTTCCCAACCTGCGGATGTGAAACCGCACACGCCATGGGGAGGGAGGCGGAGTGCGGGAAGAACGCGCCGCCGTGTTTCAACGCCTCGGTTTCTTAGCCGCCGCTTAAAACCCGCAGAAAATGTCTCCTCCTTTCCAAGGTCACTCGAGCGGATATTCTCCGCCCCGCAAGTTAAACATTCTTTCGTAACAACGGGCCTATTTGCGTGCGGCTGACATTTGTTGCTTCTGCAATTTCATCTGTTAATGGACAGCCTGCAAAGCTGGTCTGAAAGCGTATTCCTTAATTGTCTGTTGCTAGGCAACCTGGGTTTTGGTGATAATCAGAGAAAGATTATCTTCTCTTGTAAGTAACTGGGAATTGTTTTGTTGAAGTGCGGCCCGGTGGAAATTGCTTTAAAAATTTGCATTTTCTGTTGTTTTGTTCAAAGGGGAGCCTTTAGCCGAAGATGCTGAAAATAAAGAAAACTATGTGACAATGATTGTGTGTGGGCAGTTAAGTGAGCCCTTAAAAAGAATAAGAAGAGATGTAGTTTATTTGTCTCTGAATATGGTGGTCTTAAAAATGCAGATATGTTCCTGTAGCTACAGGGACAAATCTATGAATTCTCTGGCCTGGGACAAAATACATTGGGAGGGCAAAGATTGTTCATATATCATAGGTGGGTAATTAAGAACAATTGCCCAGTTACCCTTGGTGAAGGTTTTTAGTGATTAGGTGGAGTGATTTTGTTGGATAGATTGTGAAGCTGCTGTGTATGTATAGTAGCCGTAAGGCATGGAAGCCACACCTGCTCCCTCTTCCCTGATTGGCTGAAGTCTGTGAGGCAGTCTTTAAGAGTAATGCGGATAATGGCTGAGTTGGCCTTCCCCCCTGGCACCATAATGGGGAGGCGTCCTCACAACGGCCATGGATGTGTCAGGCAGCCGCAGGGAGAGCGCCCCAGGTTAGTGACGCACAGCGTGTAGCCGCCCTACCCCGTGTGGTGTCCTTCCCTGGTACACTACTTAGACCCCTCCGGTAGATTACAGGCAGCAAGTGTCTGCATGTTGTGTGTTTTCATCCCGGCTGCTTGGCTAGGCCCTGGTCAGTCCACAGCTGATCTGTACTTTTCTTTTGCTGGTAATCGGGGCGGGAGTAGAGGATTTAGTGAGAAGGAAAGGCACACAAACCCCCCCCCCCCCCCCCCCTGAAGGGCACACTAACCCTGCCTAAAGGGCACATAACCCCCCTTAACGGGCACACTAACCTTCCCTACAGGGCCCACTAACCCCCGCCTAAAGGGCACACTAACCCACCCTTAAGGGCACACTAACCCACCCTTAAGGGCACACTGACCCTCCCTGGGATCACGGGGAAGGGTTAATCGCTCCTGAAACCCCCCCAGAGGAAGCCACTGCTGAGCTTGACGGTTGTGTAACCTTTCCGCGTATCGTCACTGGGAGCGGCTAGAGGCGGGGGTCTGTTAGTTGTTCCCCTGTCCAGGAATGAATTCCCTCTGTTCTCTTCTGACATACTTCACTGCACGGTCATCTTTTCCCCCGCATGGATTTCTGTGTGTGCATGCATGTGAATTCATTTCAATAATGTCCACATCAAAAAAAAAAAAAAAAAAATCTGGTTATAAGATTTTTCCATAAGTGCCTTTTAGAAAAATGTTAATCTTTATGCTGTATGATAGAGGGGAAGTGGGTTGGATATTATATGAAATTCTTTTAGTTCACAGTTCATTGTTGCTCATCTGTTGTTTAGTGCAACACATGCTACACATGCTAACCTGGGCCTTCTTCTCTTCAGCTTGGGTTAATTGGTGGAGCTGCTGTAATTTTTAGAAACAGTTTGAAATGACCAGCCACCAGCTGTTTCAAAACATAGCTTGAGCTGGTCAAACAATGTTGAGTATGGAGCTGGTCTGAACTGGACAACCAGCTACCAGCTGTTTCAAAACCTAGCTTGAGCTGTTTGTTTCAGCAAGGCTGGACTGCAGCTTTGCTGATATAGGTTTGCTAGCGCAGTTTAGCTAGCATAGCTTTGCTAGCGCAGCCGTATGAGCATCCCTTCGTGGGTGTACCTTTGCTAGCATCATGTCAGTAGCATAGCTTTGCTAGCGCAGCTTTGTTAGCACAGCTATGTGAGCGCAGCTCTGCTAGCATAGCTTTGCGAGTGTAGCTTCTCGATCTGAAGGGGACAGCCAGAGAATGTGGCCAAACTGACCGTTGCTAATTGAGCGGTTTCAGTGTCTTTCTTGGCAAGCTGCTGGTGGGGGCAAGCGGGCAGTATTCTGGGGGCAGTGGAATCGGGTGGGGGAGGGTTGAGGGTGGATCTGTGGCTCTGTCAGGCCTGACCGCAGGGAGGGATTAACGTGGAAAAATCCCAGCGGCCATCTGTACCGTGGAGGAGGGTCACAGGCAGGAAATGCGTGTAATCCCGATAGAATGAATGAACACAGATAATCCCTGTTTCAAAATTATACGTGTAATTTGATGGTTCAGGGGCGGACACGCTTCTCGGCAGAGTAATCCGACATCTGTCCTTTATTTTTCGGCTGGATCACACGCCAGAGAAGACCTGAAGCAAATCGGGCCCGGTTCTCGCTGAAAAGAAAGCGTGTGAAGGGTTCTTTATGCAGTTTTCAGTTTTCAACATTATCAGATTTCCTTCCCATTGTTAATCTCCACAAATCATTTCATGCGTGTGTGTTAGGATTAACAGATTAGCAAAGTGAGCCAACTCAAAATGGGGAGTGGGGGGTGAAATGAGATTATTGGTGGGGGGGGGGGGGGGGGGTGCATGAACAAACCAATAACACAAGCATCCAGCTCTTTCATGGCTTCTGCCCCCCACCCAGCCCCTTAACCCAGGACCCTCAGCAGAGGTTGGGAGGGGAGGGGAGGGGGAGGCAGGTAGGGGGTTTCTCTGGGGGGTTCATCCTCCCCCATCCTCTCTTAAAACCTCCACCTCTAAGCACTCCTTCCACCACCAATGCTTCACGCCTTACGGTTCTGAAGTTAAGAGTTCTTTTTATTCAGTTTTTCTCCTTTTTTTTATTTCCCTTCCTGTCATGCTGGGATTCGTTTTTCATTTCTCCAGCGTGAGAGTTTGCACACTGGGAGGCAGGGCTCGTCCCCATTTCTCCTTCTAAAACGCATGTTGCGGCAAGACTCTGCTGGGATTGTCCCGAAAGGAAAAAGATGAAAAGGAAATGGAGATTGGGAGCGAGGCAGCATCTGTATTTTTATTGAGAGGGAAAGAGGCTTTTCTGCCCACCCGCCACCCCCCCCCCCCCCCCCCCCCTCCCCCTCCATCCTTTCTTTGTCTCCTGCCTCGTTCTCTGTGCCAGGCCCCGGTCACCCTGAATTATTCATTCACCCAAAATGAAGACCTCATGGATATTGAATTACCGCGCTCTAGCTAACCTTGTGTTTAGTAAAACAGACTCCCGGGATGCGGCTTGCGGGAGATCTGGGCGTGTTGTCTTGCATCTGGATCTGTGTGTGTGTGTGTGTGTGTGTGTGTGTGAGTGTGTATGTGTATGTGTGTGTGTGTGTGTGTGTGTGTGTGTGTGTGTGTGTGTGTGTGTGTGTGAGTGTATGTATACACATTATACATATATACATTTCCTTTTTACCGTGTTGCTCTGAACCCTGTAATTTTCAGGTAATTTCTGGGCCAGCTTCTGTGTGAGATGAGCTGTGTCTATGCTATGGACATCTCTTTAGACATTCACCATGTGACAGGTGTGTCTGGCTACAGAGGAGACTTTCATACCTAAAACTACATCATAATAATAACAATATTAATCATCATCATCAATGTCATCTGAAATACAGGTGATATTTACATAAGGAAACCCAACTT
>NC_083777.1:10627004-10729504 GCF_963514075.1 Conger conger
CCTTTCTGTGTCTCTGTGTGTCTCTTTGTGTCTCTGCTTCTCTGTGTCAGTGTGTGTCTGTGGGTCTCTCAGTGTCTCTCAATGTCTGTGTGTCTCTATGTCTGTGTCTCTGTGTGTCTCTGTGTGTCTCTGTGTGTCTCTGTGTGTTTCTGTGTCTCTGTGCGTTTCTGCATCTCTCTGTGTCTCTGTGTGTGTCTCTCTGTGTCTCTGTGTGTCTCTGCCTTTCTGTGTCTCTGTGTGTCTCTCTGTGTCTCTCTGTGTCTCTCTGTGTCTCTCAATGTGTCTGTGTGCGTCTCTCTGTGTGTCTGCGTGTCTTTGTGTGTCTCTGTGCCTCTCTTTCTGAGTGAAGTGGATACCTGGCCTGCTGTGCTTTTTCTCTGGGTAATGTAGGGGTGCAGAGTGCTGGGGGAGGGGGCACCTCTCTATCCTCTCAAAAACTGTAAGCTCAGCATTAGCGCTAAGTGCCTTTCATTAGTGTGCGGTGCACAGACAAGTCCTATAGGGGCAGCCTGGGAGCGGCTAGCTGGCCTGCGTTCACCTTAGCCTTTAGTCTTTAGCCCATAGCCTTTAGTATCCCTTAGCCTTTAGCCCATAGCCTTTAGTATCCCTTAGCCTTTAGCCCATAGCCTTTAGTATTCCTTAGCCCTTAGCCTTCACCCCTTAGCCTTTAGTATTCTTTAGCTCTTAGCCTTCACCCCTTAGCCTTTAGTATTCTTTAGCCCATAGCCTTCACCCCTTAGCCTTTAGTATTCTTTAGCCTTTAGCCCTTAGCTTCCCTTGCCCTTTGACTCATATGAGCCTATGCTGTTGTGTAAAGTCTCTTTAACATTGCTGCTCATATTTCAATTCAGTTTTTCTAACCAATTGTTTAGGGGCTATTATCCAGCAAAATAATATGTAATGCAAACCGCACTAACCTGATTGTGATCAATAGAGGTTGCTACTCAAAGATTGCAGTGTTCGAATTAGACCCATTGTGGGCTAATTCTTGGCTCCTTTAGCATTCAAAGGAAAAATCCAAATTCTGATACAGCAAAAACTGTGAGTGTGTCCAGGACTACATCTGCACACTGTCACACACCTCCTACTACCGACAGTGTAACCGTGCTTGTTTAACACAGGATGTTTAACACAGGATGTACTGGCTTTGCATACGACACGCCATTTTATACATTTGTACAATACATTCTTATATAAATCGTATGCGGAACATGTTTTTCCCACATGCTACATGCGGAGTGAATGATTACACGTCCAGTTTTCCTGTAATCCTTTTTGATGTACCTTTGTATCTCAGTGGAGCTATTGGGTTCTTTCCCATAAATGTGATGCGTAATCCTTCGCAGTTTGAGGGAGACAGAGAGGGGGGGGGGTAGGGGGGAATCAAACACGAACGCACCCAGCCATGTCTCTGAAACTGGACCCAAATGGAGCGATAGACGTTGCCGTTGATGTTTGTTTGCGGCACAGCCACTCCGCTGACAGTTTGAGACCCGTAACGCATCGTTATTTTAAACAGCCTCATAACAGGCCGCATTTAGGGCTCTTACCCTGCCCCTGCGGTCGAAGCTCACACAGTTACTCTGACTTACCGCTCTCCCACTGCGCGGGGGACTGTGCGTTTGGGTACGATCCTACCCTGCGATGTGCGCTGTCCATTGTCAGTGGAAAACTGGGGGTGAGATACCGGGCTGAAAAGAAAACCTGTCAGAAATGGTTGCCTGATTATTATTTTTTTCTGCGTTTGTTCTGAGAAAAAAAAAACTGGGAGGGGGGGGGGGGTGGTTATTTTTTTAGGAGCGACAGAGAACAAGGGAAAGAAATTGCTGTGTAATTGGGAGAGAGCGGAGATCGAACATACGAGCGAGAGAGAGAGGGAGGGAGAGGGAGAGAGAGGGAAAAAAAGGGGCTGGCGTTCTTAAAATGCTGTGGAGGCCAGATCACAAATAAAAAAAGAGGGAGGGAGAGGGGGAGGAAGAGAGGGAAGAGGAAAGGAGAAATGAGCGGAATGGCAGAGTGAGTGGTGTGCGGCAGGAGCACGCAGCAGAGAGACTGCCACTCCAGGAGCGATCTCTTTCGCTCTTCCGTCGCGCTGGGTTTTTTCCCCCCCGTCTTCATCTCCTTCTCCTTCTTACCGTACGAAAGGCTGGCTGGAGAGAAGAGACGGATCACTTAGAGTGCCGGGGGGCGCCAGTCCAGCTCTGAGGCAGCGGTCGGAGTTTTTCCCTTTTTATTTTTTTCCCCTCTTTCTGGCGGCCGAGCTGAAGTGCGGAGCGGGAAGGAGAGAGAGAGAGAGAGAGAGAGAGGGGCTGGCGGAAAGTAGCGTTTCGGGGGTTTTTTTGTTAGTTTTTTTTCCACCCGGGGAATACGAGACTGGGCGGAGTGGGGGGGGGCTTGAGGGGGGGGCGAACCGACCCCAAAAAAAACGCCCTTTCCTGACCCCCGGCTGTCTGCCCGCGGAGCGACGTCAGTCCCGCCTCTTCCACACGGACCTGTCTAAAGATGGAGGGAGGAATGAGGGAGAGGTGTGGGCTTGGCCGGAGAGCCCTTCCCTAGCCGACGGGACCGCGGAGTGACGGGGGGAGGGAGGGGGAGGAGGGGGAGGAGAGGGAGGGGGGGATACCCCCAGGACTCACTCTGAGAATCTTCTTTTTTTAACCTTTCTGTTTTTTTTTCCGGCTGCCATGTGCAGCACTTAATGAGAAGAATGTGGAGACAACATTTTCCAGGCAAGCTGCACGTTTCCCTTCTCTTGTGTTTGTCTAATAAAGTCTGGCATGTACGGGGGGTGGGGGGTGAGGGGGCTGCTGAGGGTCAGGTTTATACCCCCTGCTTATCGCATGAAGTGACTGAACAGAGGAACCTTCGGGGGAAAGCGTGAGAGAGAGAGGGGGGGGGGGGGAGGCAGACGTGTGTGTGCGTGAGCGGGCAGGTAGCTGATGCACTTTTCGGCGTGTCGCTGTCGCTAGTGGACGGAGCGCGGTACGGCGGTATGGCGGTACGGCGGGCGGAGAGCCGCTGACGCTGGCTTTTGTCTCTGCCCCCGATTGTGCGCTGAGAGACGGAGCTCAGCGGGGCAGCACAAAAGGGTCCTTTCAGCAGGGAGCACTCTGCCTCTCCCCCCGGGGGGGGCACGGGCGGGGCCGCAGCGCCCAGGACAAACGCGCTTTGTGTGGCACGGGGGGGGGGGGGTGTGTGAACCTAATGTACTTAGCCGTCGGGGTATGTGTGTGTGTGCGTGTGTGTGTGTGTGAACCTCGTGTCCTTGCCCGTCGGTCTAACACACTGTGTGTGTGTGCGTGTGTGTGTGTGTGTGTATGTGCATGTGTGTGTGTGTATCTGCGTGTGTGTGTGTGTGTGTATCTGTGTGTGTGTGTATGTGTGTGAACATGACACCCCGACCCGTCAGTTTAACACACTGTCTGTGTGAATGTGGGTGCATTTGGGGAGAGGGGCTTATGAGTGTTAGCGTTGAGTGTGTGAGCTGGACTGTGTGTGTTTCTGTGTGTGCCTGTCTGTGCATTTCCGCATGCATATTTGTGTGCGTGTGTTTGTTTTTGCATATGTGTGTGAGAAAGAAAGGGAGAGAATTAATGTAAGAGAAAAATGGAGAGACAGAGAGAGAAAATGACTGAGAGAGGAAGGGAGAGACAGAGAAAATGACTCTGAGAGAGAGAGAGTGAGTAAGAGAGAGAGGAGAGAGAGAGTGTGAGAGAGAGAGGTGAGAGAGAGAGAGCGAGAGAGAGAGAGAGAGAGAGAGAGAGAGAGAGAGAGAGCTGTAGGAACTCTGTGTGTCTTGGACGGCTCAGAGTTCCAGACAGTACTGGCTGAACTCCAGCAGTAAGGAGAGGAAACTCTTGAGAAGAAAAACAGTGTTGTTTCACCCGTCCACACATCTGCGCATTGTGTCATTGCTTCTTAATACTAGGGTGTATTACACTGGCCTTTTGTTACCAGTAACCAGTGTGTGTGTGTGTGTGTGTGTGTGTGTACACATATTTGTGTGTATGTGCTTGTTTGCATATGTGTGTCTGTGTGTGTGTGTGTGTGTGTGTGTGTGTGTAGGCATACATACTTGTGCGTGTGGCACACTCTACAGGCACTAAATGCACGAGCCTTTGCTCAAACACCCCTCTGTGAAATAATAACGGGAGTAAACAATGTGCAGCGCTCAGCTGGCTGTGACTCTGTCTGTGAGTTTGGTTTGAGCTCACAGAGCGGACTCTGGCTCTCAGTCGCTGGTCTCTCTGGCTGTGAGGTCCAGTTCTGGCAGAGGTGCAGTGTCAGGGCTGAGCTATACCCCCCCAAATCCCCCCCCACCGACCCCCACCCGCACGCCACCCGCACCAGCGGCCGCGGCACCTTGGGGTTGCTAGGTAACCAGAACCAGCTGTTGGCGGAGATCTGGATCGCGGCTCTGTGGTCTCGGCAGTCAGCCGGCTGCTTAGCGGAAAAGAACGGAGCCTCCGCTCCCCCCGGCCCGGCCTCCCGCCGCCCGCCAGGACCTGACACCACCAGCATTACGGAAAATATTCCTCATTTCCTTCTGTTTTTTCGGAATTTTATCGTCCGCGGGGTGCTATCGCGCGTGATGTCATCGGGCCTGAAGTTAGGCTGATGGCATCACTCTCGCTCGCCAGAAAAGAATCGGGACGTTTTCTTCCCTCCTTCTGTCAGGAGAGCCGCCTGCTTTTCACGGCGTCCAGGACGTGAAATGTGAAGGTAACGTAAATAGATTTTTTTAAAAGCGAGACCGTGGTAGAGGTGAAAAAAAAGAATAGCTGCCTTTTTTTCATCTTAAAATGGAAAGAAACGTTTTCCTAAAAGTGTGACTCACACCCTGTAAACACATTCATTGCGGTCTCTGGTGTTTCATCAGAAGGTGAATTAATTACTCATCATTTAGCTAATCTCTGATTCCGTTTTTTATCGGTGACTAATTCAAAGGATGAGGGGCAGGGAGATTAACTTAAATCCATTTCCGTGAGCTCTCCGGCTCTCCGCTGTCCTTCTTTGTCCTGCGTACACGAGGATGTCGTTTAAATAACACGACTCGAGCCTCAAGCAAAGGCAAATGTAGCACACGCCTGGGTTTAATTCACGTGTGTTCTTAACACTCATCCACAATCAAAGGCAAGCGTTTGTTTCTTCATCTTCACGGACTCAAACTGGCAGAATTATTCGAGTGTTTATGAAGATAAAAACAGACAATAAGCTGTACTTCATTATGAGGTAAAGTTAAGGATGCGTATTTGATTGAAAACAGGCAAAAGCTTGGATTCGACTGGCATTTAGGTCTGGCTTCTTTTGGATGTTGACGTCATCCCCCTTTCTCTGTCAGTTCTGACTCGTGGTGGTTAAAATGAGTTAACGTTATTGTGATCCCCATACTGGGTGGAGCAAGGATAATTTGACAATCTTTGAACCAATCACAGGTAAATACAAAGACTGGCTCAAATCGTATCTTCTAGTAGCTACATTCATTTTATGGTTTTGTGAAACTTTCACTCTCACATCACCATTAGAGCCTACAGGACTAGGACAGGAAGACTTTTTAGTAGCAGCTAAACGGTTTTGCCTGACCCAGTCACTTAGCATATCTATGTATTTCAAATGCCCATACCATCAGACACTGTATACTTCTATGGTAAAAAAAACTAATATAGGAGGAGGATAGATGTTGACTAGGATCTTGGAGTGATTTTGTATACGTTTTGAATTAACTGTCACTGTCTACACTGTGTAAGCCTGTGCTGTATTATTGGCTTGAGATCATTTCTGGCTTCATGCTGTTTGTGGTTTCTCTCTGTGCTTGTACACATGTAGGGAATTCTGCTAGCAATGTTTCTAACCAGGAGCAGCGGTGAGAAAAGGTGGCCTTGTTTGGCTGCTGGGTGTTTCATCCTATTAAGGCACTGTTCCTGTGTGTGGATGGGCCCCACAGTGTGGTATCTGTTAAGGCACTGTTCCTGTGTGTGGATGGGTCCCATGGTCTGGTATCTGTTAAGGCACAGTTCCAGTGTGTGGATGGGCCCCACAGTCTGGTATCTGTTAAGACACTGTTCCAGTGTGTGGATGGGTCCCATGGTCTGGTATCTGTTAAGGGACTGTTCCAGTGTGTGGATGGGTCCCATGATCTGGTATCTGTTAAGGCTCTGTTCCAGTGTGTGGATGGGCCCCACAGTCTGGTATCTGTTAAGACACTGTTCCAGTGTGTGGATGGGTCCCATGGTCTGGTATCTGTTAAGACACTGTTCTAGTGTGTGGATGGGTCCCATGGTCTGGTATCTGTTAAGGCACTGTTCCAGTGTGTGGATGGGCCCCATGGTCTGGTATCTGTTAAGGCTCTGTTCCAGTGTGTGGATGGGCCCCACGGTCTGGTATCTGTTAAGGCTCTGTTCCAGTGTGTGGATGGGTCCCATGGTCTGGTATCTGTTAAGGCTCTGTTCCAGTGTGTGGATGGGCATGGTCAGCCAGTTGGTCAGTCAACAGTCATACTCCTCTGTTGGCCTGCATTGTGTTTGGACTGCCCCCTCTTACAGTCACTCAATAACTTCTTAAAAATATGAATCAAGGATCAAATTCAGGAGACATAACTTAGCTTTCTATGTAGATAAACGTAACATGTTTAGCCGCATTTTGTCTATCCTCACTCTATTTTAAGTAAACTGTGAAATGCACAGTAAGCCAAGTAATGTATGAGGTTGTAATTTACCAAGAGATGTTTATAAAGACCTATAAAAATGTTATAGATGTGTTGTAGAGAGAGGGTGGGCCCAGCACACTCTTTGGCCGTATGCCCATAGCCCAAAGGACAGTGAAGAACCGGCTAAGGCCCGCAAATTAATTTACTGCGTGGTGTTTGAGTTATTGTGGTTATAATCATCGTTTTTATTGCGGTTTAATTTTTATTTATTAATGAATGTTCCACCAGTAATTCTATTTACAGCCATTATTGATTGCCCTGATATCATTGTTTATATGCTTGTTTACACTTAACACTTAACATTTATCATGCTATTACAGCTGAAAGCTGATTAAAACTGAATTAGTGAGAGAGAAAGCGAGATAGTAGAGGGAGAGGGAGAGAGAGAGGGAGGTCACGTTGCAGCTCAAACATCTGTGGAAGAGTGAAGGAGGGGGGTTGTGGGTAGCCGTCATTCATTCCTGTCGACTGCTGAATTTCAGTCAACACCATTGGCTTGTAAGACATGAGTGACAGCAGAACAGACCTGTAATGCCACACATTGCCGGTCCTGATTTCTGAAGGTGGCTAATACCCACAATGTTTATGTTTTTTGGGCAGTAAACACTTCCAGTGTGCATTTGTCCCAGTTCCCATCTGTACGCGTGTCAGGCGTGTGAAGCCGGGCGCTCCCGAATCTGGCTCTGTGGAGTCCTGTGGTTAAGGGCGATGGCTGTACACCTGCGCTGTGTGTTTACACAATACGGGAGCGCGTGTTAGTCCTCTGCTTCTGCGTGCTCGAGCTAAGACAATGCAGTGCTTTCCAGAAACAAGCTGTGGGTTTTTTCGGGGAAAGCTGCCCGCGGGAGGAAAAGGTCACCATATGGTCTAGATAATGAGTGTGTGTGTGTGTGTGTGTGTGCTTGTGTGCTTGTGTGTGTGCGTGTGTGCGTGTGTGCGTGCGTGCGTGCGTGCGTGCGTGCGTGCGTGCGTGCGTGCGTGCGTGCGTGCGTGCGTGCGTGCGTGCGTGCGTGCGTGCGTGCGTGCGTGCGTGCGTGCATTAACATTGTCTCTGTAACTTCCATCTTCCTTGCCCATTGAGGCTTGTGTTTTTAAATTCATGATTGTCCAGAGCTTTGTGTCGATCTCCCCTTCCTGTCATCTGTCTGTTGTTCATATTTTACGAAGCTGACCTTTGTCCCTTGCTTCTTGGCATTTCAGGTAGCAGAAATACGTCTGTAGCTGTGTTGTCTATAGCTGTGTTGTCTATAGCTGTGTTGTCTATAGCTGTGTTGTCTGTAGCTGTGTTGTCTATAGCTGTGTTGTCTATAGCTGTGTTGTCTGTAGCTGTGTTGTCTATAGCTGTGTTGTCTATAGCTGTGTTGGCTGTAGCTGTGTTGTCTGTAGCTGTGTTGTTTACCATCGTAGTGCACGGCCCTTCAGACCTTCATTCCTGTTTGGTTGGCAACGGCAAATCCTGCCTCCACCACTCCACACACACACACACACACACACATGCGCACACATATATATACACAGACACACACACACATTCATACACATGCACGCATACACACGCACACACAGACACACACACACACACACACAGACGCACACACATACACACGCACACATACACATGCAAGCACACAGGCGCACACACACAGATATAGATACACACACACACATATAGATACACACACACACACACACGCACAGGCATCTGAACTTTTGCCTCAATCCCAGCATTAGCAGCTCATAGCATCAGCTTCCACATGCAGTGTGTGTCACAGCTAGGACACTTGTGTGTGTGTGTGTGTGTGTGTGTGTGTATGAGGGGCAGGTTTCACTCCATCCCTCCCCCTCCGCACCCCCCTACCCCTGGGGAAGATTCCGGTGTCCTCACCTCCTGGTGACAGTACTCTGGTTATCACGCGAGCTGCTTTCAGCATATCTGCATACCTGCCTCGTATCAAAAGAGAAATGCAGGCAGTCCTCTCTGCTGGCAGCACAGATGTCGCTTAATAAAGTGTTTTATAATCCTCACGGAAAAGCAGTTAGGTAATCACCATGACAACAGTGGGTGGGAGCGGAGCGGTGGCTGTTGTTCTTCGATGGCGCTGCCTCAGTGCTCCTTTACCTTTCTCTCCTCTTTTTGGATCTGTCCGTTTGCCCCTCCCCTACTTGTCCTGTGTCCTTTGGGTTGTGCTCACTGCTGACCTCTGCTGGGGAAAACGATATTCTTTGCAACCACCATGTAGCCACTTTCCTGTACACTTGAATCAAGTTTTTGTGCATTTTCATTAGTTTATGTTGTTATTGGAATGATATATATGGTTTTTTTCTATCCCTGTGTCCTGCCTGTCTGCTGTATAACTCTATTCTGTCATTCTATCTCTCTCTCTCTCTCACACACACACACACACACACACACTCTCTCCATACCAGCTTGCCTTGCCAGTCAGCAGTGGGCTAACTGAAACCATCTGCGGTAGACTGGTGATGTCACACCACTGTCCGTCACAGTTTGTAAAGGTTTCCTTGGTGGAGTAGAGGGAGTAGGGGCGGTGGCAGCAGGAAGGTTCAGAGTTGCTTTGGTGAGTGGGCCAAGGTCTCGGTCTATGTGAGGGTCCTCTTCTCAGACTGCGGTCGTTGAAAATCTGCGGGGGTTTGAGTAGATTTTACCCACATTAATGGGATAATGGTCTGTGGAAGGCCTGGCTAATCTACTCAGCCATGAATCTGTCAGGGGCATGAATATTGATGCCCATCATATTAAAATGGTATTACTACTATGGGAATGGGGGGGGGGGGTGGGGGTTCTCTGCAGGATGATGTTAAGTGCTTGATTCAGCTGTACAGGAAGTGGTTACAGGAAGTACTTGAGCACCTTAGCAGGGCTGGCTCACTTCAGTTATAGTTGGCTTAAAAGTGTTCTCTCTCTTCAGCCATTTTGCAGTGGTGTTCTCAGTGAGTGGTACCTCCTTCATGCCTTGTTCTGTTGGCCTTGTCCTATATCAGCGACCCCAGAATTTTCAAATGCTGGAGGGTCGGTGTTGAGAGTGGGAGTCAAGTGACAGAGGCATCACATGATTAAAAAATGTCACTTAATGGAACTTTAATAGCATTTTCTATGCACGTTATTTCAGTGCAAATTAAAGAAATATGACCACCTGTTGAGAAAATTGGTCTGTGGAATTCTTTGATCAATTAGGAATAAAAGGCATTTAAAAATGAGTCACTCTGAATTGTTCTTTGGCTGATATTTTCCTCTGAAATTGTATTCTTTTTTTTGATGCTATGTTTCTGGGGATTGTTGGATATGGTTAAATTAAGCTGGTTGCTTTTTGCCTCACGACAAAAAGCAACTTTTTTTTTACTCAAAAAGTGACACTGAGGTAGGATTGTTTCCAAAACATCTGTCGTGCGATTAAAGAGCAAAATACAGTGTGCAGGAGCGTACCTCACCTGTCTCCTTCTGCCTTTGTCTCCGAGCACCTGTTCATTACTCGTGCCAGGTGTGCAAACCAGTGTAGGACACTCCCGTTAAAAGACAAAGCGGTTTCCGTGTGTGATGCTCGTGCAGTGTGGCTCTTTGAGAGATCTGGGAGAGTGTGATTGATTTGGAATCTGGTCTCCAGGCTTAGCCACTGTCCACATACCGGCCCTTCTGTGCTGCCTCTGCGTGGCTCTCTGTTAGCCGTTAGCCTAGCGCGGGTCCGCACGCTTCCCGCTCACCGCACCAGCTGTGGCCCCCGGGGGCCCCTGGGTTGGCGAGGAGGGGGGAGAGGCACAGCTTCCTGGTAGCGGTGTGAAGGACAGGGCCCTCCTCCTGGCCGTAAGTGGGTGTGGAGGGGGCGGGCTGACGGGGGTGGGGGATTCTGGGTAATTGATTGCCGTTTGAGGAAGTGCAGGTCGAGGGCAGCGATGCTGGGAAGGGAGGCTGCAGGCAGATGCCGGCTGTGGGCATTGATTTATCGAGCGGAGGTCGTTTGTGTAGCCGGGGCGGGATCGTGGGCCCTTGTCGGGACATCAGGGACAGCGCTGTGCAGTGGAGAGACCGGTACTCAGTTTACAGCTCTCCGTGGTAGCCAATCACAATAGTGCCGACGCCCTCCACTTACCAGGGATATCCAGCTGTATTACTGCTGTGACGTCCTTGGGGGAGGTAAAGTTATCCTGCTTTATTGACCCCCGTTGTTAACACAGAGGCAGGAATGTGGTTGTGGGCAGGGCTGGAACTGGGTAAGGATTGACGGATGATTTTCAGGGCCCTGCTCTTATTCCACCACAGCCTCACCCTCCTGTTCAGGAGCCTGTGTGACTGACTTCCTCTCTGTCTCTCTCTCAGGCATCCGGCCCCAGATCATGAACGGCCCCATGCAGCCGCGGCCCCTGGTGGCCCTGCTGGACGGGCGGGACTGCACGGTGGAGATGCCCATCCTGAAGGACCTGGCCACTGTGGCCTTCTGCGACGCTCAGTCCACACAGGAGATCCACGAGAAGGTAGGGCTCCCTCTCTCTCTCTCTCTCTCTCTCACACACACACACACACACACACACACACACTCACATACACACACACACATCCATACACACACACACACATACACACTCACATACACACACACACATCCATATACACACACACACATACTCACATACACACACACACACACACCCATATACATGCTCACATATACACACACACACACATACACACACACATATATATACACACACATATATATACATACACACTCGCATACACACTCACATATACACACACATACACACACTGTCACATACATACACACACATACACACACTGTCACATACATACGCACACACACATACACACACACACACAAACTGTCACATACAGTCAGGTCCATAAATATTGTGACATTGACACAATTCTCATCTTTTTGGCTCTATACACCACCACAATGGATTTGAAATGAAATGAACAAGATATGCTTTAACTGCAGACTTTCAGCTTTAATTTGAGGGTATTTACATCCAAATCAGGTGAACAGTGTAGGAATTACAACAGTTTATATATGTGCCTCCCACTTTTTAAGGGACCAAAAGTAATGGGACAATTGGCTGCTCAGCTGTTCCATGGCCAGGTGTGTGTTATTCCCTCATTATCTCATTTACAAGGAGCAGATTTGGAATCTGTTGCTGTCAACGCTCAATATGAGATCCTAAGAGCTGTCACTATCAGTGAAGCAAGCCGTTATTAGGCTGAAAAATCAAAACAAACCCATCAGAGAGATAGCAAAAACGTTAGGTGTGGCCAAATCAACTGTTTGGAACATTCTTAAAAAGAAAGAACGCTGATGGTGAGCTCAGCAACACCAAAAGACCACGGAAAACAACTATGGTGGATGACAGAAGAATTCTTTCCCTGGTGAAGAAAAACCCCTTCACAACAGTTGGCCAGATCAAGAACACTCTCCAGGAGGTAGGTGTATGTGTGTCAAAGTCTACAATCAAGGGAAGACTTCACCAGAATGAATACAGAGGGTTCACCACAAGATGTAAACCATTGGTGAGCCTCAAAAACAGGAAGACCAGATTAGAGTCTGCCAAACAAACATCTAAAAAAGCCTTTACAGTTCTGGAACAACATCCTATGGACAGATGAGACAAAGATCAACTTGTACCAGAATGATGGGAAGAGAAGAGTATGGAGAAGGAAAGGAACTGCTCGTGATCCAAAACATACCACCTCATCAGTGAAGCATGGCGTGGGCATGTATGGCTGCCAATGGAACTGGTTCCCTTGTATTTATTGATGATGTGACTGCTGACAAAAGCAGCAGGATGAATTCTGAAGTGTTTCAGGCAATATTATCTGCTCATCTTCAGCCAAATGCTTCAGAACTCATTGGACAGCGCTTCACAGTGCAGAAGGACAATGACCCGAAGCATACTGCAAAAGCAACCAAAGAGTTTTTTAAGGCAAAGAAGTGGAATGTTATGCAATGGCCAAGTCAATCACCTGGCCTGAATCCGATTGAAAATGCATTTCACTTGCTGAAGACAAAACTGAAGGGAAAATGCCCCAAGAACAAGCAGGAACTGAAGACAGTTGCAGTAGAGGCCTGGCAGAGCATCACCAGGGATGAAACCCAGCGTCTGGTGATGTCTATGCGTTCCAGACTTCAGGCTGTAATTGACTGCAAAGGATTTGCAACCAAGTATTAAAAAGTGAAAGTTTGATTTATGATTGTTAGTTTGTCCCATTACTTTTGGTCCCTTAAAAAGTGGGAGGCACATATACAAACTGTTGTACACCGTTCACCTGATTTGGATGTAAATACCCTCAAATTAAAGCTGAAAGTCTGCAGTTAAAGCACATCTTGTTCGTTTCATTATGTATTGTGGTGGTGTATAGAGCCAAAAAGATGAGAATTGTGTCGATGTCCCAATATTTATGGACCTGACTGTACATACACACACACATACACACACACACACTGTCACACACACACACACACACACATACACACACACACACACACACACACACACACCAGGTGTGGTGACGGGGATCACAGGTCCCATGGCAACAGAGTGCAGGGCCGCGGCCACCTGAGCCAGGCGGGGGCTGGAATAACAAGCAGGGCCTGGTTTCACACCATCGCCTCTCTCCCCCCCTCCTCCTGCCTCTCCCTCTCCCTCCAACTCCCTCTCACATCAAGCTGATTTTGGAGTACATTGCCTTTCATTCTCTTTCCCCACTAAAATAAAGTTGGTTCATTCGCATTTAATGCCACCTTTAGCCAAAGTACAGCGGCCTGTATCACCTGCATTGCAGTTCCACTGGAGAGCTTTGTAACGCGAGTGCAGCGTAATTACGGCTTTGTTTCGTTTAAACGCCTTTTACTGCATTTATACACGACTGTGGAGCTGTGGCAGATGTGAACCGGATCAGAACCGTGGTGGTGACAGCACTGGGGTTTCAGCCACGCTGCGCTGGTTTCCGCTGCGGCCGGGTTGAAATATGCAGAAGCTGCATTTGTGTACGGGGGATCCGGATCGCTAACCCAGCAGCGCAACGGGCTGCTGCTTCATGTTTTCATATTTTTCTTAAAACATTGTCATAAAACATTGTCATTTTCCTTCCCAATAGGTTCTGTGTTTCTCAAATAAGCGCGCAAACGCGGTTTGTTTAGCGGCAGTCTGAGAGAGGTGTGGAACTGAACAAAATTAATGAGGTGTTTGTTGTCGAGAGAGAGGGAGGGAGAAGGAGGGAGAGAGGGAGAGGCAGAAAGAGAGAAATGTAATGTTCCTTCCTCCATACCACACTCTAATCAAGTGTGGTTACACTATTCTTATGACCACGAGTCTGTTTCTCTCCAGTTAAGACTGAAGACTCTGTTGTCAAGGAAACATTAAAGCTGCTAGCTGCTGTAGCCTAGCTGGGGTTATATTCCTTATCAGTTCAGTGCATGGAGAGCTCTATGGTACTGACACTCTACAGTATAGATGCTCTATGGTACTAATGCTCTACAGCACCTGCGCTCTACAGTACAGACACTCTATGGTACTGGTGCTCTACAGTACTGACACTCTACGGTACAGATTCTCTATGGTCCAAATGGTCTACAGTACTGACACTCTACGGTACAGACGCTCTATGGTCCTAATGCTCAACAGTACTGACACTCTATGGTACAGATGCTATATGGTCCTAATGCTCTACAGCACCGGTGCTCTACAGTATAGATGCTCTATGGTACTGACACTCTGCGGTACAGATGCTCTATGGTACTGATGCTCTACAGTGGTGTCTCTGTAGAGTGTCACTGTACAGACAGGCAGAGGTCATCACACACAAACCCAGGGACTCCATTCTTGCTGTAGAAGACGTCAACACTGACTAAAGCCTTCCTTTAGCTCCTCTCACATAGACCCTGTGTGACTGTGAGTAACTGACACGCCTCACACAGTGAGAGACCACGCAAGTTAATGAATTAATTAATCACTAGTGTGCCTTGCGGAAGGGTCATGGGGCCGGGCCTATTGTGCAGAATTAAAGGGAGAGATGGAGTGATGGATGAAAGGAGTGGAAGAGTGGCGTGAGTTGTACCGGTGTGTAATACCCTCCTGGCCTGATCCGGCGGGGGGGGGGGGGGGGGGCGAGCCCCAAACACTTCCACCACATCAAATGAGCAGGGAGATGATGTCATGGCTGTAAAAACCTATTGGCTGGGAGGTGGGGGTGGGGGGCAGGTATATATCAGGACCAGCACACAAAAGAAATACGCTGAGACACTTTACTTTGTGTTACACCAGACTGGCTCCTCACCAAAGGCTCCTGAGTCCTTATTAAAAAATGATTTGTTCAGCTTTTCCATTAAAGTTGACGGTATTCAGAAATGATTTCTCTTGCAAAGCATTCCATTGCATTACTCATTACTCACGGTGGGATGCATCACCTCCAGTAAGTCTTGCCTTTGGCAAATAACTGAAGAAATGAAATGAATGTGTAGGGAGAGATTTAACCTTGAATTAGCATTTAGCTGGGATTCCTGGGCCACAGTGCTAATAAAGGCTTTTATGGAAATTCAGTGCTGATCTGGCAGGCAGAGTTAATGTAGTTAGCTGGAGGTGAATTTAAAGCTATTATTTACTCTGAGCACTTGACAGCATTTGTTTAATATTGTGATATCTGGACTTCCATCAATCTGTTTTAGAGCTGGGGTTGCTTGCTTTAACCTTGTTTGCATAGAATATGATGCAATCGTTTTTTAAGTGTGTGTGTGTGTGTGCGCGTGTGTTTTTGTGTGTGTGTATATATGTGTGTACGTGTGTGCGTGCATGTGTGTATGTGTGTGTGTGTGGGCTGGCTGCTGAAAGAGACAACAGATATTATGGTCTTCATGGTGATGACGGTGGTGATGATGAAGATGTTGGAAGTGATTATGCTGACCCGTAATGATGGCGGTGATTATGATGATGATGATGATAGTGATGTTGGTGGTGATGTTGATGATGTTGATGGTGGTGTTGGTGATGAGGATAGTGATGTTGATGGTGGTGTTGGTGATGGTAGTGATGTCGGTGGCGGCCTGTAGCGTAGTGGTTAAGGTACATGACTGGGACCTGTAAGGTCGCTGGTTCGATCCCCGGTGTAGCCACAATAAGATCCACACGGCCGCTGGGCCCTTGAGCAAGGCCCTTAACCCTGCATTGCTCCGGGGGGATTGTCTCCTGCTTAGTCTAATCAACTGTACATCTCTCTGGATGAGAGCGTCTGCCAAATGCCGTTCATGTAATGTAATGTAATGGTGGGGATGCTGATGATGTTGGTGGTAATGATAGCGATATTGATGGTGATGATGATGTTGGTGGTGATGATGTTGGTGGTGATGATGTTGGTGGTGATGATGGTGATGATGTTGGTGGTGATGATGGTGATGATGATGATGGTGATGTTGATGATGTTGGTGGTGATGATGGTGATGGTAGTGGTGATGGTTTTCTTGGTGGTGATGTTGATGATGTTGGTGGTGATGATGGTGATGGTGGTGATGATGGTGATGATGTTGGTGGTGATGTTGATGATGTTGGTGGTGATGATGGTGATGGTGGTGATGATGGTGATGATGTTGGTGGTGATGATGGTGATGTTGGTGGTGATGATGTTGATGTTAATGCTGATTATAGAGATGTTTGTGCTCTCTCTGTCCCAGGTACTGAACGAGGCGGTGGGGGCGATGATGTATCACACCATCACTCTGACCCGGGAGGACCTGGAGAAATTCAAGGCCCTGAGGATCATCATTCGCATCGGCAGCGGCTACGACAACATCGACATCAAAGCCGCGGGTGACCTAGGTACGAGGGCTCGCCTCTGTCCATCTGTCTGTCATCCTGCCAGGGTGATCATGTGTACATGGTGCAGCAGAAGCACACAGGCAACGCTTTGTTGGCCTGACTGCGGTTCTTTGTTTGCTGGGACAGAGGATGGATGGGCATGGTTTCAGAAGCACATTAACACAGATTCCGAGTTACTCTGTGAGGCTGGACATTATATGAGCTGTAGGCCAATTGGCTGGGGCCAGTTCCACTTCACGCAGTAAAGGAAATGAATCGGTATTCAGTTTACGAATTTAAAAATGTTATAAAGAGACTTTTCAGTTTTCAGTCCATAAATTTGGTTGCAGTTCATTGTGCAATGGAAATGGCCTAGCTTCTGTTCTCGGTCATTTCTAAATTTAAGTACAGTAAATGCATTTCTGTCAACTAGTGTGTGTCCTCAATTCACATTTTTTGTCAGAATTTGGCCAGTCTTTAAAGACTTCCTTTCCAAATAAATATATGCAAATATATAGGCACGATAATAGGTGATGAAAGAAGTGTAGTGGGTGTAAGTATTTTGTATTGAGATGAAAAGATAGTGGTTGGCATGGCAACCCGTCTCGCCAAAGCTCCGTTTGTCCTGCCGTCCAGAGTGGCCTGCAAAAGGCTGCCTGGCCAAACAGGAAGTCCAGATACAGGAAGTTCACCTGATGCCTCGCACCTTGCTGGGACTCTGTGAACTGAACGCCCGACGCCGTCGCTACGAGACGGGAGCGTTTTGGCGACATTACTCCGTCTTAGCAGCGGGAGTCCCGTCTCTTTTCATTCTGTCAGGATGTGCTCTGATGTCTCGGGCGACAAAAGGAAAGCGACGGTTGTTTTAGAAAAGAACCGTTTTTCCGAGCTGCGAATCCTTTGAGCGCGGGGGGATAAGAACAGCAGCTCAGTCATGTCTCCCTGCGAGCTGACATCTCTGCGCTCCTGACGCGACGCTTTTAAAGCGCCTCTTTGAGCCGAGCGGAATCTGTTTCTGAGTCAGTCGGCAGCGCCGTGAGCCGGGAGCGTCTGGCACTCTGTGAGACGGCTCAGAAACCATTTTCACCGACTGAAGGCAAAACAGCGAGGGGCTTTTAGACTCAGGGAAGGTTCTCTGTGGGATATTTAGTCGTTTTTCATTTGCGCCGGATACCGTGTGATAGCAGCGTTAATGGCATATTCCTCAACTGACACTAAATAAGTAAAGGTGGTGTGTTGGGCCCGTGTTTTATACCCTCATTCTTAGGGCCATATATTACATTACATTACATTATTGGCTTTTGGCAGACACTCTTATCCAGAGAGACGTACAGTTGATTTTAGACTAAGCAGGAGACAATCCTCCCCTTGCACAATTCAGGGTTAAGGGTCCAACGGCTGTGCGGATCTTATTGTGACTACACCGGGGATCGAACCAGCGACCTTGAGGGACCCAGTCATGTACCTTAACCACTACACTACAGGGCGCCCACATATAGCCTCATACTGAACACCAGTGTTTGGCCAGCAAGGGTCCAGGCCTGGGTCAATTGCATAATTATTTTGGATTCTATGCTTTACTGCACCAGGCATGATCAATCGAGCACAGAAAATTATAATTAACAATTGACCCAGGTCTGGAAGGATCTGAGTTTGTGTCCTGGGTCCTGCTCTGAGTCGGGCTGCTGGTGTTACTAGCAGTGATTAAGGTGCGTCTGTCTCACCCTCTTAGCTGAATGTGCTTGCTGGAAGCTGCTGAGTTGTGGCTGTAATGGGATTGCTCCCCCTAGGGATCGCCGTGTGTAACATCCCCTCGGCGGCGGTGGAGGAGACGGCGGACTCCACCCTGTGCCACATCCT
Organism: Conger conger; assembly: GCF_963514075.1. Taxonomy (NCBI): domain Eukaryota; kingdom Metazoa; phylum Chordata; class Actinopteri; order Anguilliformes; family Congridae; genus Conger; species Conger conger. The sequence continues at coordinate 10,645,384 of NC_083777.1, forward strand.
GAACCTGTACCGGAGGAACACCTGGCTGTACCAGGCCCTGCGGGAGGGCACGCGCGTGCAGAGCGTGGAGCAGATCCGCGAGGTGGCCTCCGGGGCCGCCCGCATCCGCGGAGAGACGCTGGGGCTCATCGGCTTCGGTGAGGAACTACAGCACATGTACACGCAGACAGTACCTACACACACACACACACGCCACCACAGCACACACACACACATGTACCCACAGACAGTACCTACACACACACACACACACCACAGCACACACACACACACACACACATACACACAGACAGTACCTACACACACACACACACCACAGCACACACACACATGTACCCACAGACAGTACCTACACACACACACACACCACAGCACACACACACACACACACACACACACACACACACATACACACAGACAGTACCTACACACACACACACACACACACACACCACAGCACACACACACACACACACACATACACACAGACAGTACCTACACACACACCACAACACACACGTACATGCATACAGTACCTACACACACACACACACACACACACACACAGCCTGCTGAGAAAAACAGCTGAAGCTCCTTGCTCGACATGGTTTGAGGCCAAGTTATGTTTTGAAACAGCTAGTGGTTGACCAACATAGCTGGTTGACCAGATACCAGCTCAGACCAGCGTTATTACCAGTTTGGCCATGCTGGTTGGCCAGCTCATACCCAGCTAGACCAGCTTATGACCTGCTTAATTTTAGCTGACATAGCTGGATTTTACAGCAGGCCACACATACACATGTACATGCAAACACGCACACACACACACACACACACACACATACGCACACGCAAACACACGCACACAAACACACGCACACACACAGTGCCGCAGTCACCTCAGTTATGTGCCTGGCCGAGAAAACCTGACAAGTGTAGTGGCAGGACCACAGTGTGGTGATGTAATGACCCGTAACGACCAATGACTAAGCCTGCTGAACGCCGTGGCCCACATCGCGTTTGAGACTCCCAGTATTCGTCACCGGCAGTGCCTGGCGTTGGAGGAGAAGTCTGTCACCGGGCTGTAATTGGGTTAGCTCTGCTGGGGGGGTGGGGTGGGGGGGTGGGGGGTGTTGATGGATGGATGCGGCCTGACACTCCCAGACCTTCTTGTTGTCACGGTAAATCACGGCACGGCGACGGGCCTGAGAGCGCAGGAGTCTGCTCGTTAATTACAGGCGGGGCCCGGCGTGAGCGGAGGAGCTGTCTGGCTGTTATCGGAGCATCAAGCGCACTCATTACTCATCAGACACCACCGGCCCAGATGCCACACTCTGGAACAAACAGCGCCTTGGCTCGCCGTCTCTCGCCGATTATCGCTGACGGCTGTGCCTGCCGGCCTGTTCTGTTCTCCCCTGCTGTCGCGCCGAGCGCCAACACTTCTGCCGGAGGGAGGGCGAGGAGAGTTCTGACAACAACAAAAACAATAACGACGTCAACTTTTTATAGCTTGCCTGTATTTCAGCCTGTATTTCCATGCTTTGGGTTGTTGGATTTATTCACAGAATATTTGCTTTGGTTGGTGCACTTATGTAAATCGCCTGAATCTGTCCACTTCTAATGTCTCTGCATGTGTGTCCCAGAGTTCTCTGTGTGTGTGTCTGTGCAGGTTTATTCCTTTAGTCTGAGCAGTTATCCGTGTGTCTGTAGGTTTATTCCTATAGTCTGAGCAGTTATCTGTGTGTGTGTAGGTTTATTCCTGTAGTCTGAGCAGTTATCCGTGTGTCTGTGCAGGTTTATTCCTATAGTCTGAGCAGTTATCTGTCTGTGCAGGTTTATTCCTGTAGTCTGAGCAGTTATCCGTGTGTGTGCAGGTTTATTCCTGTAGTCTACGCAGTTATCCGTGTGTGTGCAGGTTTATTCCTGTAGTCTGAGCAGTTGTCCGTATGTGTGCAGGTTTATTCCTGTAGTCTGAGCAGTTGTCCATGTGTGTGTGCAGGTTTATTCCTGTAGTCTGAGCAGTTATCCTGTGTGTGTGCAGGTTTATTCCTGTAGTCTGAGCAGTTATCCTGTGTGTGTGCAGGTTTATTCCTGTAGTCTGAGCCGTTATCCTGTATGTGTGCAGGTTTATTTCTATAGACTGAGCAGTTATCCTATGTGTGTATAGGTTTATTCCTATGGTCTGAGCAGTTATCCGTGTGTGTGCAGGTTTATTCCTGTAGTCTGAGCGGTTGTCCGTGTGTGCAGGTTTATTCCTGTAGTCTGAGCAGTTGTCTGTGTGTGTGCAGGTTTATTCCTGTAGTCTGAGCAGTTGTCCGTGTGTGTGTGCAGGTTTATTCCTGTAGTCTGAGCAGTTATCCCTATGTGTGTATAGGTTTATTCCTGTAGTCTGAGCAGTTGTCTGTGTGTGTGCAGGTTTATTCCTGTAGTCTGAGCAGTTGTCCGTGTGTGTGTGCAGGTTTATTCCTGTAGTCTGAGCAGTTATCCCTATGTGTGTATAGGTTTATTCCTGTAGTCTGAGCAGTTGTCTGTGTGTGTGCAGGTTTATTCCTGTAGTCTGAGCAGTTATCCCTATGTGTGTATAGGTTTATTCCTGTAGTCTGAGCAGTTGTCTGTGTGTGTGCAGGTTTATTCCTGTAGTCTGAGCAGTTGTCTGTGTGTGTGTGCAGGTTTATTCCTGTAGTCTGAGCAGTTGTCTGTGTGTGTGCAGGTTTATTCCTGTAGTCTGAGCAGTTATCCGTGTGTGTGCAGGTTTATTCCTGTAGTCTGAGCAGTTGTCTGTGTGTGTGCAGGTTTATTCCTGTAGTCTGAGTGGTTGTCCGTGTGTGTGTGCAGGTTTATTCCTGTAGTCTGAGCAGTTATCCCTATGTGTGTATAGGTTTATTCCTATGGTCTGAGCAGTTGTCTGTGTGTGTGCAGGTTTATTCCTGTAGTCTGAGCAGTTGTCCGTGTGTGTGTGCAGGTTTATTCCTGCAGTCTGAGCAGTTGTCCGTGTGTGTGTGCAGGTTTATTCCTATAGTCTGAGCAGTTATCCGTGTGTGTGTGCAGGTTTATTCCTGCAGTCTGAGCAGTTATCCGTGTGTGTGTGCAGGTTTATTCCTGCAGTCTGAGCAGTTGTCCGTGTGTGTGTGCAGGTTTATTCCTGTAGTCTGAGCAGTTATCCGTGTGTGTGCAGGTTTATTCCTGCAGTCTGAGCAGTTGTCCGTGTGTGTGCAGGTTTATTCCTGTAGTCTGAGCAGTTGTCCGTGTGTGCAGGTTTATTCCTGTAGTCTGAGCGGTTGTCCGTGTGTGTGTGCCGGTTTATTCCTGTAGTCTGAGCAGTTGTCCGTGTGTGTGTGCAGGTTTATTCCTGTAGTCTGAGCAGTTATCTGTGTGTGTGTGCAGGTTTATTCCTGCAGTCTGAGCAGTTGTCTGTGTGTGTGCAGGTTTATTCCTGTAGTCTGAGCGGTTGTCCGTGTGTGTGTGCAGGTTTATTCCTGTAGTCTGAGCAGTTATCCCTATGTGTGTATAGGTTTATTCCTATGGTCTGAGCAGTTGTCTGTGTGTGTGCAGGTTTATTCCTGTAGTCTGAGCAGTTGTCCGTGTGTGTGTGCAGGTTTATTCCTGCAGTCTGAGCAGTTGTCCGTGTGTGTGTGCAGGTTTATTCCTATAGTCTGAGCAGTTATCCGTGTGTGTGTGCAGGTTTATTCCTGCAGTCTGAGCAGTTATCCGTGTGTGTGTGCAGGTTTATTCCTGCAGTCTGAGCAGTTGTCCGTGTGTGTGTGCAGGTTTATTCCTGTAGTCTGAGCAGTTATCTGTGTGTGTGTGCAGGTTTATTCCTGCAGTCTGAGCAGTTATCTGTGTGTGTGCAGGGCGCTCGGGGCAGGCGGTGGCTGTGCGGGCCAAGGCGTTCGGCTTCAGCGTGCTGTTCTACGACCCGTACCTGCAGGACGGGCTGGAGCGCTCGCTGGGCGTGCAGCGCGTCTACACGCTCCAGGACCTGCTCTACCAGAGCGACTGCGTGTCCCTGCACTGCAACCTGAACGAGCACAACCACCACCTCATCAACGACTTCACCATCAAACAGGTGTGTGTGTGTGTGTGTGTGTCTGCACTGCAACCTGAACGAGCACAACCACCACCTCATCAACGACTTCACCATCAAACAGGTCTGTGTGTGTGTGTGTGTGTGTGTGTGTGTCCCTGCACTGCAACCTGAACGAGCACAACCACCACCTCATCAACGACTTCACCATCAAACAGGTCTGTGTGTGTGTGTGTGTGTGTGTGTGTGTGTGTGTGTCCCTGCACTGCAACCTGAACGAGCACAACCACCACCTCATCAACGACTTCACCATCAAACAGGTCTGTCTGTCTGTCTGTGTGTGTGTGTGTGTGTGTGTGTGTGAGTGTGTGTGTGTGTGTGTGTCTGCACTGCAACCTCAGGGAGCACAACCACCACCTCATCAACGACTTCACCATCAAACAGGTCCGGCGCGCTTCCATATCCCCTCCCCCAGAACACCGGCACTGACACACTTCAGTTCCAGGAGATAATAACCAGAGCCCGGGAGCTGGCACTACCCATACTCTCATTCCACTCCCACTGCTGCCACCTGGGGTCCGAGCTGCGCAACTACGCCCTCCTCATTTTCAATTCAAGGTTGACTTCAATCTCTCCTTTGAAATATGAAGTGCAGCCGTTACACAGAGAAGCCTGGTTAACTGTTATGTATTCTCATAATACAGATGGGCTGTCCCCTTTTCGCATTCGTAATGAAAGGCAGCCGAAGGTTTCCGCGGCAACAAAGAGCCGTGCAGGCGGCAGTGGGAGCCTGAGGCTCGGAGTGGAGATGTTTTTAAAAAGGGCTGATAAAAACACGCCTGGCAACGCGCGCATTTTCCGTGCCCTGCATTTCAGCTTTTGTCAAGATTAAGGGATTACTTTCATCCACCCGCTTTCATTTAATTTCTTCATTTTTGGCACATAATCCCCTCCCCCCCGCCAACACCCTGCTATAATGTCAAGTATTTTCATATTTTTGGCAGTTGTAAATTGTACACTAATGTTAGTTGAACATGGAGGCTCTGGCACAATGCACTATGAAGTAACTCTGTGTGCGTATCATTGATGTTCTAGAGGACTACTCTAGAGTACTCTACTGATACTCCAACATTGGGTCACCACGACCATCTCTCCCCTCTGTTCATGTGCTTTGCCTGTGGGTAACACTTTACAAAAAGTTACATGAATTGGCATTAATTAATGTTGTCGTTAACCAACTAATTACTGAGAAGTCAATCGGTACAGCTTTGTTTATGTATTTGTACATAATTAATTCTTGTGAACAACTACATTAGTTAATGCCAGTTTATATTGGAATTAAAAAAACTGTTAATGTATTTGTTAATAGTGAACTAATTGACAAACGTTTATCCTTTAGTTTGTTATTGTATATAAATATTAATGTAACTAATACATTAGTTAGTAGTTGACAAATACATTAACTAATGAAAACTTAATGTCATGCTTAATGCATTTGTATTAGTCAATTAATTCATTTTAACAACTACATTAGTTAATGCCATTTCATGTAGCTTATTGTAAGTGTTTGCTGTTGCATTGTCTTGCTTTAGTAGGACTTGTTACTGTGTGTTACTGTGTGTTACTGTGTGTTACTGCGTGTTACTGCGTGTTACTGCGTGTTACTGTGTGTTACTGTGTGTTACTGCGTGTTACTGTGTGTTACTGTGTGTTACTGTCACTGACCGACCGTGCCATCAAACGACATAGCGGTAATGTGAGAGGGAGTTGCTATGGCGACGGCTCATACTGTTCCTCCTCACGCTGCTCCTCCTCCTCCTCCTCCTCCTCCTCCTCCTCTCAGATGCGGCAGGGCGCGTTCCTGGTGAACTCGGCTCGGGGCGGGCTGGTGGACGAGAAGGCGCTGGCCCAGGCTCTGAAGGAGGGCCGGATACGCGGGGCGGCCCTGGACGTGCACGAATCAGAGCCCTTCAGGTGAGCAGGGGGCGGGGCCTCGGCAGGGTCGGTGAACGGACCGGACCTCCTCCTCCACACACTGGTCTCCCCGCAGTGCTGAGCAGATGGATGTGTTTGCATGGCTGGTTTAGCGTCTGATTAACGATGGATGTGCCACAGCCTGCCTGAGCACTGTTTTATTCACCTTGCCCTTCAGCTGTCTGCAGTGGGGCAGTGCGCTCTTTATTTAAATCAGCTCACTGATTACTGCAGTTGGGCTGAGGGCAGCAGGTCGAAGCTGGGAGTGTAGCCTTCCTAGTTATACACTAACAGTGCTCCATTTTCTTCACCTTTTCGCGTCAGAACCCGATAGAATAACAGCCTGGCTGACTCTGACTCAGGCATCAGGAGCAGCCGAACCGGCAGAGCGGTTTGAAAGCGGGTTTGGGACCCGGGCGTTTCGTTTCATCAGTTTTTGATTCTCGCCGAGGAGGGAAAATAACGAGGTGCTCTGCGGTGTTTCCGCGGCGGAGTGCGGGGCTCGGGAGGCGTCCGGGGGATTGGGCCGCTGCGGTGCGAGCAAGGGTTCTGCCGACGCACTCCATCCCCCGGGCCCCGCTCTCTGTGCGCTGCCGAAACCTGTTGCCTTTTTTAGTCCTGTCACAGACCCGGGGAGAGACAGCCCTGTGAGAGCGAGGCGGTCTCTTGCTTTTCTTCAGCTCACAACTAGAAGCTGCCAAATGACTGTCTGTCTGACACTGCCTCCTGTTTCTCTGTTTCTCACTTTCTCTCACACTCACTCCCTCGGTCTCTCTCTGTGTCTCTCTCCTCTCCCTCCCTCCTCCATTTCTCTCCCTCCCTCTCCCCCCTCTCCCTCTCTCTCTCTCTCCCCCTCCCCCTCTCTCTCTCTCCAGCTTTGCCCAGGGCCCTCTGAAGGACGCTCCTAACCTGATCTGCACGCCGCACACAGCCTGGTACAGTGAGCAGGCCTCTCTGGAGATGAGGGAAGCGGCCGCCACAGAGATCCGCCGGGCCATCACAGGTGGGCCCCCCCCCCCCAAACCCATAACCCTAACCCCCCCCAAACCGATAACCCTAACCCCCCCCCAAACCCTAACCCCCTCCCCCATAACCCTAACCCCCCCCCCAAACCCTAACCCCCCAAATCCTAATCCCCTCCCCCATAACCCTAACCCCCCATAACCCATAACCCTAACCCCCCCCAAACCCATAACCCTAACCCCCCCCCAAATCCTAACCCCCTCCCCCGTAACCCTAACGCCCCATAACCCATAACCCTAACCCCCCCCCAAACCCTAACCCCCTCCCCCATAACCCTAACGCCCCACAACCCATAACACACTAACCCCCCCCCCCAAACCCTAACCCCCTCCCCCATAACCCTAACGCCCCATAACCCATAACCCTAACCCCCCCCCCAAACCCTAACCCCCCAAATCCTAATCCCCTCCCCCATAACCCTAACGCCCCATAACCCATAACCCATAACCCTAACCCCCCCCAAACCCTAACCCCCTCCCCCATAACTCTAACACCCCATAACCCATAACCCATAACCCTAACCCCCCCCAAACCCTGTGTGTGTTGTTGTGTAATGATGTTGAGTCGTGCTGTGCTCTCTCTCTGAACACAGGCCGGATCCCCGACAGCCTGAGAAACTGTGTCAACAAGGAGTTCTTCGTCACCACGGCGCCCTGGTCAGTAATCGACCAGCAGGTACATCCTGAGCTCAACGGAGCCCCCTACAGGTAGGATACGAGAAGGCAGGAGCAAACTTGGTTTTGTTTTGAATTCTCCTGTTAATTTTGTACTGGTCAAATCTCATACAGCACTTTTCAAAAGAGCAGCAACAGCATTAATGAAGATTCATGAGATATACAACACAAAATTCATATGAAAAAATGAAAGGGCTACCAAAATACATGGTATTTTTACATACGCTTTTAGATTTTACATGTTTTCTGGAATTATTTCACACTCAAATTAATAAAGTAATTACTAAAGTATTGAATCATTGATTTAAATCTTCCTATTAGATTTCCACTCTTAAACATTGCCAGGTGTATGCATAAAAGTGTGTAGCAGACAGAGACGAAGATAGCTTTATTTACCAGGTCTCTACTCTGGTGCTTGCAGTTAAAGATGGTGATGGGGGAAAAGGCTCCCGTACATGAACAGAATTAAGATTTTTCACAGGAGGACAGATTATTACAATATCTTATTGTTATTTTTGAGGAATCCTTAGTTCTTCAGTTTCTATATCACCTCATGTTAACGGTGTTTGTCACAAAGTGAACGTGGCCATTTATGCTTAGTTATTTACATCCTGTCAGCTTCCCTTCTGAGAAAAGCTATGCTTTATTAGTTGTTATTAGTATTTTATATAGTTGCTCACAACTACCAGGGATAGCCAACCCCGAAACTGGAGAGCCATGGTGTTTTCTGTTGTCATAGTGATTTGGCATTTAATGGGGAAAAGAAGCAAGTTGAACTCGCATCATCTGAATCCTCAGGTCTAAATTGAACACAGATAACCAGCTGATTCTGTGGCTCTCCAGGACTAGGGATATAGACAGTGGTGTTTATGCATACGCCTGCTCATGTTTCGCCCAGACCCCATCTCCAGCGGACTTTCTGTCCGTCTCCCACTCTCACGTGAGACACGTTACACACGTTAGGGTAGCTAGTGTACCCCCAAACCCCCCTACCTGTCTTAAACAGACTGACTCTTCTTCCACACCGCAGAGTCAACCAAACCCAACCGGCCGTAGCAACGGGGGGTGTCCAAGACCATAACAATAGACCTTAATCAGAACGCAGGTAAATAAAGTGACCCGGGGCCGTCTGATTGGCCGAGGGCAGCCACTTCCTGTTTTACCTACCGCATGCCCCAGTGCTACATTTCCAACCCCAACCTTTCCCAGAACCCCCTGCACCTGACAGGGCAGAAGCACAGTGCCACTGATCTGTGATACACTGATCTGTCAGCAGCTTTTGGAAAGGCAGTGTTTCAGTTCTTCTGGGAGGCCTAGGGGCCAGTGTAAAATGGGACCAGGGCTGTTCTTCAGGTTTGAAGTCAGTGTGTTCACATCAGTAGGGTTTTCCCCTTTTTTTCCATCTCTTGTTCTTGTTCTGGCTCTAGAGTAGATTGCATCCTCACAGTGCTCTCGACCTGCTATTGATTAGGAAGCCATGTCCCCTCTTCAGGGTGAATAAACTGTACGGAACCCCATAGAGGCATCGTTGTCATTCTGTAGACCTTCCAGGACACAGTCTGGAGCTCAGCTTCAATCTGTAGGCCACACCTGGAGTCATGACCATCTGCCCAATCCCACCCCTCTACTCCTGCCCCTCCTGCCTTCACACGCTCCAGATATAGCTCTGTAGATGAACATGTGTGATGTGTTTAGCTCTCTAGAACAGTGGTGCCCAATCATGTGGCACGGAAGGCCAAGAGTATCCATGTTTTCATTCCGACCAATCACTAGGCCAGCTGAATCAGGCCAGTTGATGCTGTGTTAATGGGTTAAATCAGCAGCTATTGGTTGGGATGAAAATGTGCAAATTCTCGGCCCTCCATGACACGTAATTGGGCCCCACTGCTCTACAACATGCATAGCTCCAAACCCTTTTTGACTTTTTAACCCTGGTGGATACTGCTGTTACCGCTGAGAGTTTGGAGAGATGAAAAGCATGTTTTTTTTAACTAGCTCCAGTTTTACAAGGTGGCCCATTTCTCTGGGCATTGTGTTTCAGCACTTGGCATGTCTTCCACGCCTGTGGTCTAGAATAGTTTCCAGACTTTAGCAACATTCATAGATTCTCTATTGTAACCAGATAGTCAGCTGCTTGTGTGCCTTTCCTCCTCTCTACCTCCCTACTCTGAGAGGTTTCAGCCTGAGAGCAGTCCTATAATCACGATGACAGGATATCCATTACATTGCATCATTACATTACAAAGCATTTAGCCGACGCTCTTATCCAGAGTGATATACAACGAAGTTACCAGCAGTAGCAGTAGTGTTCCAGGACCGTGTGTTTCCCTGCAAGGCTACGGGCCACAGTTAGCACCGACACGGTCCAGATCTCACACCTGACCGCGGAGCTCATCCACACACTAGCCCAGCCCCCTAGCATCGCACTCCGACCTTTGACCTGACCGCTGCCTTTCGTCACGCAGGTACCCGCCCGGCCTGGTGGGCGTGGCCCCGGGAGGCATCCCCGGGACGCTGGAGGGCATGGTGCCCGGGGGAGTGCCCATCGCCCACACCCTGCCGTCGGGCACACACCCGTCCCAGGCCCCATCGCCCAACCAGCCCTCCAAACACAGCGAGACCAGAGAGCACCTAACCGAGCAATAGCAGCACGCCCGGGGCCCTCTTCATGTCCGGACAGCCGGGGCCAGAGACAGTGACCGCTCCTGCCGAGAGACTCTGCACGTTCCACACATTTCTACTATTTCATATCGGTTCCTTTTCGATATTTTATTATTATTATTGTTATTATTGTTATTATTATTTTTTAGCCCTCGCCCTGAGGGTACTGCATTCGGTTCCGTATGTCTGTACGTATGTCAATCTGTCTCCATCCGGATCCATCGAAGGGGCGCAGTTGCGTTGCTTCACCACTAGAGGTCGAGGTTGTGTCAAAAGGTACAAGGGTCACAAATCTGTACTTGTTCTTTTATGATTGTGTATTGTTTTTATTTTTTTTTACTTTTTTGGGGGGAAATGCCAGTCGATACCGGGCTCCGTCTTCTCCCCCACCTTGTGGGAGGGTGTGTTTCCTGACCAACCAGAGAGCTCCGCAGAACAAGAGAATCACCTGTCACTGACTTTGCCCCCCCCTCAGCAATCTCAAGCCCCGCCCCTATCTTAGGCCCAGGGCCTCTCGTCATCAGTTTTTTCGGTGGGTTTTTTTTCCTACATGACGTGTGTTTATTTTACATTTCGGTTATTCTGCTTTTTATCCCAAAAACAACTATTTGTCTTTTGTTCTTCAATGTGAAAAATATGAAAATGCAAAAAAAAAAAAAAAAAAAACACAATTATAAAAAAATATATATTTATCAGACAACAGGAAAAGGAAGTAAAGATTTCCCATGGCTGGGGCAATCTACAGCGTGAACTTTGACCCTTTCCTTGTCCACAGAGCTCAGTGTGTAGTTCTGAATGTATGTGCACCACCTGCAGGTGGGGTGATGGGTGGAGATATCCTATCCCCTTATGACAGACTTTTGTTTCAATCGCATTCCTTCGCCCTTAAATATCCATCTGATATCAGAAATATCTCATAACGTCAGGAGCTGTGAGCTCTCTGAAATATTTACACATTTCTGTGGTCAGTGTTTAATATTCTCATACATTCAGTGTTTCATTTTGTACAGAGATCGATGTACCAAGTGACTGTTGGAATCATTTCAGTTCTTGGGAGCATCAGCCATTCGAAAGGTGCTTTCACAGAATTTCTAAATTTCTGAATTTTATTATTATTATTATTATTATTATTATTATTATTATTATTTTGGATAGCCTCTATTTATGTTTAACAGTGCATAGATGGGGACATAACTCGTATCTTTCTTCAGCGATGGTGGCTCACGATAAATGGCTCTTCACCGAAAACACCATTACAACTGTCTGGACAGGAAAGGGTTCAACTAAAGTTCATTTCTAAACTGACTCAGGAAAACAGTTTTTGCAGATTCCTTTTTTTTTTTTTTGCTCCAAAATATTGTCTGAGAAAGAAAAAAGGAAAAAAAAAAAGGTCTGGATATTTTCTCTTCTACCCCGTCCTGTTCCCTCCATTGTGGTATTTTTATAAAATAAACATCCCATGTTTCTGGTGTTTAAAGTTTTGCAGTTCTGCTAGATTTGTATTGCTTAAACTGTTCTTATAACCATTGTCTTATGTGAAGCACCCTTTTTCGGTTGTTGTTCTAATGAAAGCCCGTTGGAGCTCTCGGGGGCCCTGAGTACTCTCAGAGCAATAGTGTAACACTTCTAGAATCCCGACGAAAGCGCCAGGAGACCTTCAGCAGTACGTTTGGTTTTTAGTGTGAGTATTTGTATTTGTTTCTTGTACAAGGTGAACATTTAGCATTCAGTGCAGTTCAAATAAAAATACACTTCTTAAATTGTATTGCATCGATGTCCGTGTCTTCATGGTTTATTTTGCTGTGAGCTGTGCATTGCGAGTAATTATCCTTATTTCTGCGTACTTTTTAAAAACATTTCTCATTTCTTAATCCCTTAAATTAGGTGTGTGCAAGCCGTGAGCTTTACAGCTCCTATTTCTGTTAGCATTTTACAATTTGTCTGCATCCAATTATTTTATGTAGATTTTATGAGTGAAATATGTTAAATATCAATTCTTCTGGCAAGTTATTTTTCCATTTCAATTGTTTCAAACTGATAATCAATGGTACTGTAGAGTACGGGTGTCTAATCTGATCTAAAAAGGGCCGGTGTAGGTTCAGCCTCTAATCCACACACCTGAGTCCCCTCAACCAGGTCTTGATTTTAAGACCATGAATTGAATCAGGGGTTATAATGCTGCACTAAAACAAACAGCCTTTTTCAGATACTATGATCCTTAAGTGAGGGACACTCAATCTTATCCAGTGTGGGTGCAGGCTTGTGTTTCAACCAAGCAGTTACACACCTGATTCTACTAATCAAGGCCCTTAGCAAAGTCTCTAATGGTTGATTAGTAGAATCAAGTGTGTAACTGCACCCACATTAGGCCTTTCTGGGTAAGATTTGAGTGTCCCTGACCTAAATTGGCCACGTTCTGAAACATACCAATTCCAGCATATGCTGCAGCCCCCCAGGATTTGAGTTTGAGAAACCTGGGCCCTGTTTCACAAAGCAGGATTACGGAGTTTAAGTAAAACCCGGAGCCCTCCCAAATCTGGAACGTGGACTGAACTAAAAAGAGTCGCTCTGGGTTTTACTCGACACGGTTAAATGCAAACACACCTGTCACAGGTATCACCGTGGTAACAGCAATGGGTGCGTTCAAGTCGCTTCCCCTCTGCCTCCTGGGAAGCGTGCAGTGATCTTGTGTGCTGTGCTGTACATGATCGTCATGACAACCTCAAACAGTGGGCGGGGAAAGGGTGTCGCCAAGGGAACCACACCCCAGGGGATGGGAGAGGGAGAATGCCACTGGTGGGCTGCTGATGTGCTGTGTACACTTTCTCTCCCAGGGTGTGGATGATTATGAGTGGCTTATGTATGCATAAGCCTTAAGGAGGTCAAAGATCGCATAACTCATAATTCACTAACTGGATTTAAATCAACCTAACAAAGAGATGGCTCTCAAGCATAAAACTAATCTTGTTTTTCTGGAACATTGCCCACAATTGCAAGGTTCTTTTGAGCTTCCATTTTCTAGCCTTTACGAGCCACATAATGCATTCCTATTTGCTCATGACAGCAGATAGTCTTTTTCTTGGAAAGCTACAGGTATAAAACGTTCTTGGAAAGCTTTTCATTTCGCAGAATAAAACCGATAAAAGGTATATAACAAGCAGGTGCTTCCACACAGGCGTGGATCCTGAGTTCATTAAACAAGTAGCATCCTAGAATGTTCCGGTTGTGTGTAGAAGTGCTAGGCTGGGCCACTGTGGCTAGAAGATAATATCTTAATGACTAGAGGAGGGCCTGAGCATATTTGGCCTTTTATGAGGACTCAAGGTCGTGTTGGTATTGACATCTGAGGGAGAGACTAGAAGCACTGGTGGTGGAATGCTCGGTTGTGACATCCAAACATTGGTTGGAGGCAAGGCAAAACTGACAAGAAGCTCTGTTGACTGTAAATATCAGTCTAGGGCGTGAGTTTGGCAATTTCATCAAGAATGTTCCCTCGGGAACTCCAGTGATATTACGGTCGGTGTTGGTGTTTACATCGGAAGTTACATATTCAAATAGTGTTGCCATGGTACACGCGATTGTGTAGTCTTTGAATATGACTAAGGGCGAACTTCCCATTTTGGCAGGCCACACCAAGACTCAAACAAAAGCACTGCCAAACTTTTTGAAGCGTTGCGAAGACCTTGAAGAGACCAGGTTTGAGCAGTGTGTGAAATAAACATAAGTAGATGTATGTTAATATACACGTCTTTGCCTGGACTGTGTATTTCACCAGTCTAGTGCTCTGGGCTATAATCTGCTCAACAAGCTGTGATTTACTCTTCTCCCCATTCCTCCCTATTACAGTTTAACTTCCACTGTTTTAACTGGGTGCTGGGCTGGCCAGTGGAAGACGGGTCCCTCCCCACCTCAATAACCTGGATCCTCCCAAGCTTTCTTCCCCCTGAAGAAGCCTCACACAAGTTTTTTTTTTTTAAATATGTGAGTTACATATCAAACTCAGTCTCTCATTTCCTATTTATTCCGGAAAAAATGTCTTTGTGACACTGTCTGTAAAAAGTGGTGCATGAAGTTGAATTGATGTGCAACTGCTGACATGTTAAAACAGTGGTTCTCCAACTCCGGGGAGACCGTGATGTACGCTGGGTTTTTTGATACAGGCAGTTTCTTGCTTAATTAAGGATGCTGAGCTCATGTGTATGTTCTTTCATATTTTTCTCCTTGAACTTAAGAGCACAAAGCAGGTTTAGCTTATTTACGTTGACTTTGAGCTCTTCATTACCTACCAAATGGTTTGCTGGTCTGCCAATTAGCCCATTGACTCGCCTCAGGCTCCGTAACTTGTTTGGTTCGATTAGTATTTTTTTGGAATAGTTTGGCAATATAGCACAATACATACAATGTGGATATGGGACTTCTTTCCTGATGCGTATAGCTATTTCTGACAATGTGACTTCAGAGAACAAATGATCCCTGGATGCAAGAAGTGTCTAATTAAGAAAAACGAATCGCTTGTTAAAATTCTGGGGTTGCAACTGTGCTTGGAACAAAATCCAGCATATAAAGGGGTCCCTCAGGAACGAGTTTGAAAAGCCCTGTGTTCACAGCCAATGCCAAACACAGCAGAACAGTAACATATACTTTTCCCGCTAGTTTTCTGATTAACTGTGACCGGTTCAACCCATTTGAATTTCTGTATTACAGATGTATTACATTTATAGCTACCTTTACAGCTTGCTGTATGAGCATGGGCTCCCCCTCTATAGCCGGGTTCCTCCTGAGATTGCTTCCCATTGGGGAGTTTCTCTCTCCAGCGTTTTTTTCCTCCTGTACTCTCTATATTGGGGCTCTGGTGTAGTGTTGGGCCTTTCCCATTTTCCCTTTCTGTTACTCTGTAAAGCGTCTTTGTGAGTCTTCTGTAAAAAATGTAATTGAATTGAATACACCATTGTGCCCACTATACGTCTGGTAGCATGGCACATGGTTTGATAGTCGGGGCATGTATTTATGTTCCGTTTCTGATAGACGGGCCACGCCTCACGAGAAGCGTGTGCAGCGCACCGTTACTGGCATGTGCCGAATGGGGATGCGTCTTGAACCTACGGCAATAAAAACTATTTTAAGACCCAACGATTGCCGAATTAAGTATCAAAGCAGCATGGTTTCTAGCATGGAATGCTAATAAGAAATCACGTTTAAGAAAAGGAAATAGTTACAGCGGTTCTTTTATTGTTCAGTTAAAAATGACACTTTAACGTCTTCTCAATTACTTACCTGTCCGATTCTCCTTAAACCAGACCCTTCCCCAAATCTAGCAAATGCCCAGGTACTTTAAATTACCAAAGTGTACCATCAGACTTTACAATTGTTGCATAAAAAACACAAAACGACAGATCAGTGATAGTCGATCTGCAGGACTGGCTAAAAGAACGGAACCAGAACCGGAACCCCTGGTTGGTTTACATCAGAGATCATCAACTCTGCACCTCAAATCCAAATCCAGCCCTGGTTCTTTTCTCCTGGGTAATTAGTGCTACTGATTGGCCAGACTGTCTTCACACCTGACTCCCAGGTAAAGGGAGGGTGGACAACCAGCAGTTCTCAGCCCCCACAAGTTGCTGATCCCTGGTTTATATCGTCGTTGTCAGTGTTGAATTATAATCTCAAGCTCGGTCTAATACAGTGGTCTCCAACTCTGGTTCTGGAGAGCTACAGGCTCTGCTGGTTTTAGCTGTTACTCTGCACTTAATCAATTAGAGCAGTTGATTACACAGTTAACTCATCTCACCTGATTACCTGGGTCTCAACAGCATGCTGCCGTTAAGGTGAAAACAAAAACCAGCACACCCAGTAGTTCTCCAGGACCAGGGTTGGAGACCACTGGTCTAACACAAAGAGTGGTTATATATTGAAAGGAAATTGGACTAGATCATGCATGATGGGGTGTGGTGATAGAACACGTTAAAATAATAGTGAAAACCAACACGAGAAGGACAAGAAGTGATTATAATTTAATGTTAATTAATGCTCTGAATGGAGAATGTGTCAGCTGACCCTTCCCCTGCCCCAGCCCCTGCCCAAAGTAAGCACCAAGTCGTAACATCAAAATGAGGTACTGAATCACACAACGCAAGTAAACTGGTACAGATTCACTTTCGCCACGGCAAGAAGATTTTCTTTTTGTTTGTGAAACATAAATTTAAAGATCTGGGTTAACAGTTAACAAACCAACAAAAGGACCAAAAGAGCACCTCCTCGTGGGAATTCATCATCAGAATTAAAATAATTTCTAAACTGGGCATTAAAAAGTAACGATGGAAAAAAAACAGAATGATGGTGATCTGGAATATGAGCTTTAAGCTGAAATGGGGCATTCCTCTTATAATCTTCATAAATGTCCTATAGATTCAGCAGGTTATAGCATTTATAGAAATCTTCTGTAACAAATGTGCAGTGCGAGTATTAAGTGTCCGTACTACAGAACGTCCTCTTGGGACTCTGCAGTAGATGTCCATGGATACCCCCCCCCCCTCTCCCCAGAAAAAAGTGAGTCAATTGAATCTTTAACTTAAAACAGAAACAGTTTCCAAAATCTAAAGAACGTCATTTGAGAAAAACAAAAAAAGAAACAAATGTGCTTTTTTTAAGTGCCCATAATGAACTAGTACAAAGATTCCTTGCTTGTTCTGATGCTGGTATTTTCCTATTATGCGAGTTCTTTAATAACTGCATGCATTTAATTCATGGATAAAGGTTTACATATGGGGAGAGGGAAGGGGGGGGGGGTTTATTATTTTAAAGATGAACAGTGATTCCTGCGAACCAGAATCCGTAATTTCAAATTCTATTTTGCGGAAACATAGTTGGATCAGTCTTAAGGTTTGCCCTCTTATTTAAAGGTTTGTGTGGACTTTTTGTCTGAGTCCGTCTGAAAGATGGCGGATGGTGGCCATCTTAATTCGCCCGACCCCGTCCACGTGGGGAAAATGCTGACTCGTACATCTCCGTTTCGTCTGGCTGGGGGGGGGGGGGGGGGGCGGGTATAGACTCTCGCGGGAGCCTCTTCCTCCCCCTTCACTCATCGTCCTCATCCTCGTCTTCCTCGCCGTCGGAGAGCGTGGGGCAGGGCCGGATCTGCCGGTACCCATCCAGCCACTTCTCCACCATCTGCGTGACCAGGGGGTGGTTCCTCCTGCGGCAGCTCTTCTGAAGAGCCACCAGCACCCCCCCGTCCGTCACGCAGCAGTCCAGCCAATCACGGAGCAGCTTCTCCTGCTGCTCCTCGTTCCCCAGCTGAGGAAGACAAGTCTGATCAACATGCAGCCACACTGAGGATCATTACACGGTTACTCACACACTGTTACACACACAGTTACACTCACACACACTGAGGATCACTACACTGTTACTCACACACAGTTACACTCACACACTGAGGATCACTACACTGTTACTCACACACAGTTACACTCACATTTACACTCACACACTGATGATCACTACACAGTTACACACACAGTTACACACAGTTACACACACACACTGAGGATCACTACACTGTTACTCACACACAGTTACACTCACAGTTACACTCACACACTGAGGATCACTACACTGTTACTCACACACTGAGGATCACTCACACACACATTCACACTGGGGATCACACACACTCATACTCACACAGCGAGGCTCATTACACTCAATACTGTGAATATGGGACTTTTCTTCATGACATGCATAGCTATTTCTGTGCCTTCAGAGAAAAAAAAATCCCTCAAAGCAGGAAGCGTCTAATTAAGAAAAATGAACCGCTTGTTAAAATTGTGTTTGGAACAAAAACCAGCATACAAAGGGGTCCCCCAGGACCCAGTTTGAGAAACCCAAAGTTAACAGATGATGCCAAACTTAGGAAAACAGTAGCATGTACCACTGTGGCCAGACAACACTACACTCCTACATTCCTTCCCTGAGAATTCAGGAGCTGCGCTTTAATACACTGACTTACAATATCGGATTCAAACACGTACATTAACCTGATTCATGTGAGTAATAGACCCCTAACATCATTCACAAACTGCTAATGCCATGTCATTAAATCACTAGAGCAAGTTAACTACTGTACTAACCAAGAAGCAAAGTACAAATACTAAAACTAGAACATCAAATTCATCTACATTTTGGAAACCCAAGATCCATGCTTAAACAGCTCAGAGAATTGCTGTTATTCTATGACCGTCAACTGATCTCATTTGGCAAATGCAGCCACAAGCACTTAAAATCTGTACTCTTCTGACTGCATTAGGCTTTCAATATGGAGAGCAAATATATGTATAACTGTAAAATGACCCAATTTACAATTTCCGCTGAAATGGTTTGGCTTGTTTGTGATCAACATTCATCAGTGGACGAACAGGGCGTACAATGAGTAAAGGGAACATTAGAAAATAATAATAATTCACATTAATAGGTTTGTTTCACACAGGTGATTTCACTATCCACTGAAGTGTACACACATGTATTAAGGTATCCCTTTCCCAGCTGAAAGTGGGTTTTTGTAAGATTAAAAGCCAGTTTGGTTTCTGTTTCTCTGCGAGCTCAGCTGAAAGTCGGGTTCACGCGGGAGCGCTCACCTCTTGCGCGGACAGGAAGTGTATGTGCAGTAACTTCCTGTCGCTGTCCACCAGCGGGAGGAAGGTGACGGTGACGTCGTCGTCCGTGTTGAGGTTGGCGCCGGCGCCTCGATTGTCGTAGCCGTCGTTCTCCATGGCGACCAGGGCGGAGAAGTGGCCCCGGGTGTAGCCCAGAGCGATGGGGCTCTTCCAGCAGAAGCTCCGCTCCCATAGCAACGGCAGGTACACGCCTGGGGGGGGGGGATGTCACAGCCTGAGATGACTTCTGGGCCTTCAGGGTTAGCCTTGCATTCAGCTCCTCCCAAATCTTATGACCCATGACCAAAATCTATTTTCCTTGCATTTATCGGTTGCTGACTTTAAGGTGAAAACAAAAACCAGCACACCCTGCGTCTCTCCAGGACCAGGAGTGAGGACCACTAGGCTAAAGTGTAAATGTCCATGTTACCTATGCCAGAGACTCTTGACTGCCGTGAGCCAAACCCTCCCGTAGCGGGCAGTATCAGAGCTTTGACTATAAAGTTGCAGTTACATTGTACAACAGAAAAGAACAAATGCACACAGTCCAAAAACGACTGGGAGCAGAGTGATCATATTTGAAAATAAACCTGCACATTTTACTTATGCTCCACAGAGAAGAGATAATTATTTTCCAGCATGTGGCCGTTTGCATTTCCACCTGTCAGCCTTCAACGGAGAAAAGTAAAAGTAGACCAAACTTTTCCCAGTAATTAAAGTAATTAAAGCCACGATGAGACTTGGAGGTAAGATAAGACCCCCCGTCCCTCTCACACTTACACCCCAGGTTGCTGCAGAAACAATAGCCCAGTGTGTGCCCGGGCCGTGGAGTTTTAACGGGTAATTTAGGGCCCAGCCTGACTGTGCCAGCGCTTTCACACAGCCTGCGCTCCGATTGGCTCATTAGCATTCCCATCCCCAGGTGCATCTCGTTAAACTCTTTAAAACACACAGAGCAGGTTTAAATACCCAGAGTGCTCTGCAGCTTGGATCACGACTGGCTGTGCTAAACCATTTGCAAAGAACATAAACTGAAGCCTCTCACTTTAAAAATGAGTGTACCCCAGTATTTAGCTTGAAATGAAGCTTCTCTCTTTGAAAAATAAGTGTAGTATTTAGTCTGGACTAAAGCCACTCACCTTGAAAACGAGTATAGCCTAGTGTTTCGCCACGGAAACTTTTGTAATACTTCACTCCATAAACTATGATTGGTCTACGAAGAATATGTGCAAGAACAAAAATATGAGTCTGTTCCAGACTGGCTCCTGGCTGCAGGGAGAGAGAGAAAGAGGGAGGGAGAGAGAGAGGGAGAGGGAGAGATAAATGGCTGTTCTTATTATAAGCTGTACGGTGTACAATCCATTTGCTATAAAAGAAACATTAATGAAATATACAAACATAACAATCCGATCAATCACAACTTCATTTATGCAATACTAAATGGATTCAGATTGGAAAAGATTAAATATTTAAACGCTTTGTGAAAACGGACTGTGAAATATTACCTCGCTTAGAACAGCAGCATATTTTACTGTATGTTAACATGCAGATCTCCCAGCACAGTACAGTTAACACTCATTCACAGCTCCCAACCAGTTTTCCCTCACGTTTGCGCGATTAAGAACGAATCGATTAGTTATCTGAATAATCAATAGAGCCGTTTTATCTGTACTCCGAGTGAATTCACCCTCATCCATCTCCATCTCTAGTAAAAAAAATCAATCGTATCATTACACGGACAGTGCTTTTAACTTGAAAACAGTCTCGTGATAGCGAACAGCGCTCAATCTCTAAGGACGAGGTGGGCGTAGGCTACAGTTAGAGCTCCATTTGGGGAAACCTACGCCTTGTATTTCCGCGCCTGAGCGCCTCGGAGGCCGCAGATTAATTGGTCTTCAGCGATCCAGCTCAGGTAGCGGGCGTGGGGAGCGGATAGCGCTAATTGAGCGGCGCTCCATTCCCATGGAGGGATAATTAGCAGAGTCGCTAACGCTACACAATCTCGCTAAATTGAATAAGAGGAGAAACGGCGACGGAGACGGAAACATCTGCCGACGGCTACAAATTAGCCTTCGTGTTAATTGCTCGGCTGTTCATCGAGTCTACGGAAGAGAGATTCGGAGCCATTATCGGTTTAAAGAATAGAACCCAATTCTCAATTCTGCCTGACCTGTTCTCGATTCTCGCCGGAGCGTGTGAAGAGACTGCTTCGAGTTCATTTTAGGAAAGGTGTGTATTCAATGAGCTTCTGCATTCAAATTTCAGTTAAATTACACTTTGCATGTCCCACAGTGTTCTGAGACTGTCGAAAACAACACCATTGAATGTGTCACACTTTTGAATCTTTCAAATATGACCACATCACATTTTAATGAGTCTTATTTAAATAACCGGTTTATACTGGATTAGCAGAGTACGTGTGCTACACAGATCTGAAGAAGACTTGCAGAGCCAGTGAGATGGGTAACATTAGAGAACCTTGTCCCCGGTCAGTGGTCAGTGTAACTGTCCCCTGTCAGTTAGCCTGCAACAGTAGAGCCAACATGGGGGAGTGCTGCCATAAGAACAGTAGTGTTTAAGCCATGCATGATGCTGGGCTCCTACATCACAGCTCCTCTCAGAGCCAAAGACTTCTTTGTTTTCTTTTTGAAGTCTACATGAAGTCCAGTGTATTGGCTCACTGTGTGAGTGTGTGAGTGTGTGAGTGTGTGTGTGTGTGTGTGTGTGTGTGTGTGTGTGTGTGTGTGCGCGTTAGCGTACCTGGCTGGCCAGCGACAGGATGAAGGCCCAGTCCTCCTTCCACTGTTCCTCCCTCAGGGAGAAGTGCAGGCCGAAGCTCTGAGAGTACCACGACTCCCACTCCTTCCACCGCATGTAGAACCTGCACCAATCAGCACTGCTCAGTTAACGCATTCAGCCAATCAGAGCCGCTGCTGCCACACCAGCACAGCCCAACTCAACTCATTCAGCCAATCACAGCCACTGCTGTCACACCAACACAGCCCAACTCAACTCATTCAGCCAATCACAGCCACTGCTGTCACACCAGCACAGCCCAACTCAACTCATTCAGCCAATCACAGTCTCCACTGTCACACCAGCACAGCCCAACTCAACTCATTCAGCCAATCACAGTCTCCACTGTCACACCAGCACAGCTCATCCCCTCCTCAGGGGCTTCTCCCAGGCAGCAGAGCTGAACCCCGGGTCACACAGTGAAGTACACTAACTCCCTCACCAGTGCGGTAACTCTCTCACACGTGCGGTAACTCCCTCACCAGTGCGGTAACTCTCTCACACGTGCGGTAACTCCCTCACCAGTGCGGTAACTCCCTCACCAGTGCGGTAACTCCCTCACACGTGCGGTAACTCCCTCACACGTGCGGTAACTCCCTCACACGTGCGGTAACTCCCTCACACGTGCGGTAACTCCCTCACACGTGCGGTAACTCCCTCACACGTGCTGTAACTCCCTCACCAGTGCGGTAACTCTCTCACCAGTGCGGTAACTCCCTCACCAGTGCGGTAACTCCCTCACACGTGCGGTAACTCCCTCACACGTGCGGTAACTCCCTCACCAGTGCGGTAACTCCTCACACGTGCGGTAATCCCTCACCAGTGCGGTAACTCTCTCACACGTGCGGTAACTCTCTCACACGTGCGGTAACTCTCTCACACGTGCGGTAACTCTCTCACACGTGCGGTAACTCTCTCACACGTGCGGTAACTCTCTCACACGTGCGGTAACTCTCTCACACGTGCGGTAACTCTCTCACACGTGCGGTAACTCTCTCACCAGTGCGGTAACTCTCTCACACGTGCGGTAACTCTCTCACACGTGCGGTAACTCTCTCACACGTGCGGTAACTCTCTCACACGTGCGGTAACTCTCTCACACGTGCGGTAACTCTCTCACACGTGCGGTAACTCTCTCACCAGAGCGGTAATCCCTCACCAGTGCGGTAACTCCCTCACACGTGCGGTAACTCCCTCACACGCGCGGTAACTCCCTCACACGCGCGGTAACTCCCTCACACGCGCGGTAACTCCCTCACACGCGCGGTAACTCCCTCACACGCGCGGTAACTCCCACACACGGGCGGTAACTCCCTCACACGTGCGGTAACTCCCTCACACGTGCGGTAACTCCCTCACACGCGCGGTAACTCCCACACACGCGCGGTAACTCCCACACACGCGCGGTAACTCCCACACACGCGCGGTAACTCCCACACACGGGCGGTAACTCCCACACACGGGCGGTAACTCCCTCACCAGTGCGAGCAGTCGTGCAGGCTGTCGTGCAGGGTCTTGCGCAGCACCGAGTCCTTGTCGTAGATGCCCCAGGTGGCCTGGAGCACAGAGTCCAGCAGGCAGTCCCCGGCCGTGCGGTTCCACAGCGCGTACAGCCTGCTGTCCAGCCGAGTGCACAGCTCCAGAGACCAGTTAATGATGGGGGACTCCTCCTCCAGCTCTGCGGGCGGAGAACGCATCGCTCAGCAGCCAATCGTTACGGCCCGTCCGTCTCCTCCACCAATGGGAACCTTTCTACTGCAGCCATGGCTCACGTAGTACCAGAGGACTCGTAGCATAGGTCAGCCATTCAGAGCGCTTCAGTCAAGGACCTAACATCCAATAAGCCCTCAAACTCCATTAGCCTACTAACACCATGGGGCCAGGGCTTTTCTTTATGGGTAACTTAAAGTGTAAAGGTGGAGTCGGTTGGTCATTGCAAAAATCACAGGTCTGGCTCTTGACAAATAATTGTTGAAGAATTCATGCGTGTTCATTTTGGAGGCCCTCCTACCTTTCTGTACATCCCGATCCAGAACTTCATCAAAGAGCTTCTCCTGAACTGCAGGGGGAAGGTCCTCAATATCTACAAGCACAAAATGTATTCATTTAAAAGTACAGAACAAAGGAACGATCTAGACGGGTCATGTAGAATGCCCATGAATGAATGAGGCAGGCCTGGTCTGATTAACTGGCTCGTGTCCATGCACCGCGCCTGAGTCAAGGCTTAATAATGGGAAAATGGAGCCATTTCCTGCACTTTCTCCACTCAGCCAAACCCTGCTACTAAAGCACACTGAATTTGCACTATTGTTATTATTCCACCAAATGATTACACCAGAATCCATTTGCTATAAAAGAAACATTACTGAAATACACAAACTGCTATGAATTCGCATGCTAATCATTTCCAGAACTGAAAGACCAAAAAAAAAAACAGAACCTTGTTAATGGCAAACTAGAAATTTCAGTGTTGTCAAACATTTTTGCCCCAGCTGTGCAATGTGCATAATAAACACGCGAGAACACAAAAGCCCTATTCTCCGGCTCGATAACGACGGCATTGTAAGAGCTCTGGCTGCGGAACAGAAATGCGTTGTAGTTTGTGGGGGCGTGGCACCTGCGGGCAGGGTGAAAGTGACGAGGTCCGTTAGGAAGTAGCAGGCCAGGTCGCCCTTGCGCTGGTGCAGGGAGGCGGCCACCTCTCGGCGGATCTGCTCCGTCAGCTCGGGGCACACCATGGCCGGGATGCACTTGGCTGCCTGCTGGGACACCTGGGGGGGAGAGATGCAGCAGTGACCCTCCCCTCTTTCACCCCCGCTGTAATCCTTTAAACATTCAAATACTGATGTAACAATCATGACTAGAATGTTCTTAACTGAACATTCTTATGATGATGTAACAATCATGACTAGAATGTTCTTAACTGAACATTCTTATGATGATGTAACAATCATGACTAGAATGTTCTTCACTGAACATTCTAATGATGATCTAACAATCATGACAAGAATGTTCTTAACTGAACATTCTGATGCTGATATAATAATCATGACAAGAATGTTCTTAACTGAATATTCTGGTGCAGATGTAACAACCACAATTAGAATATTCTTAAGAGAACATTGTAATACTAATGTAACAATCATGACTAATGCTGATGTAACTATCAGTACAGGAAGTTGAATGCAATGGGGTTCTAGAAAACTGACTTTTAATTTTTGGGAAAAAAAAAAAAAAAACAGGGCTAACAACTGCTGAATTACACTGTGTAGAGTTGCTTTTGTTACAGCAAAGGCAACTGAAAACACCCACAGAAATGCTGTTTTCCAGCTGCCTTCATTAAGATAATGGCTGTAAATCATGTTGCTTTTCATCACTGGCATTATTCCATTTCACAGAGGCAGAAGTTAGGAGTCAGAAACAGATCCCCTACCTTTCAGCACCTGCGTGTGCATCAGTCATTAACTACACATGTTAATCTGTCATCCAATCACATTTTTCTAAAGAACTGCCTCAGAACACAAAACAAGCGCACTGACACATGCTCAATTACTGGATGTTCATTCTCCATGGCAACCGTATAAAAGGCAGATGGCTACACGTGTGGAGAGATCAGACAAGAGCTCACGCCGCCTGGGGAGATGCAGTTTCACTCAGAGTGACAGCCGGTAACCCTGGGGTAGGGGAGGATGGATTGTGAAGCCCTGGTTTGTGTGGTTTCATATTGAGGACAATGAAAAAATGGGCTAAAGTCCTTTCAGTCACTCAATAATAATCATCTTCCAAAGAGTCCTAATCCACCTTGTGCCACTGCCATCACCCAAGGGCCAACAACAAGGGGGCAATTTGTGTAATCCCTTATTTACCGCTAACTGCGCCAGCCAGCCCATCGAGAGCCAGGAAGCCACAGGCAGGTCTAAGGCTGAGCGGTGTTACAGAAAGATTCTCCTGCTGTAGGCTGCAAAAAGGTTTACACTTCCTTTATGAAGTCAAATTCATTCTTCAAGTCTTTAAGTATGGGAGAGACAAAGAGAGGATGGCCTCATTTTACTTATCTGCTCTTATTGTGAAGTCTATAAACTAATACGTTGCCTCAAACACGGCTGCTGGGTTGAGGAGAGATCGACGCTCAACGGGTTTAGTGATGATGAGGCTAAACTAAACTCAAACGTGGGACAGTGTTTCCTTTTCCCCCTCTGTTGTTCTGTGGAGTGTCTTTATGAAATTGATGTATATATATATATATGTATGTATGTATATATAATTTTTTGTGTCAATTTTGTCTTTTAAAATTATATTTGTTTTTATAAGTGTATTTCTATTTGATCTTAAAGGTACAATAGGTCAGAGGAAATGCAGCAACAACACCCACAAACCACAACACGGTTTATCCCTCCCCCTTCTCTGTGAATGCGCTTAAGCTTAATCGTCACTGGCTGTGGCAATTAAAACCAATTTTCAACCAATGAGCTTGAATTATTATATACAATGTTTTGGTAAGTCAACTGTCTATTTTGGATTCTCGTTATTTAGGGTCTCGTAACAATGTTTTAACACAAAAATCTTACCTATTATACCTGTAAGTAATGGGTTGTGTCTTATGGCAGCGTGTCTATCTTTACGGTATGTGTTTTCACTGCTGTAAAGCACTTTATTTGTGTAGCACTTTGAGCATACAGCAGTAAGTCTTTATTATTAAGATTATTAAGGGCCTCCAGGACTGCTGCTCTACGGCATCACCATGGTAACCCCAGCCACCAATGGGAGTCCCTGGGCGGGCGTGTGGCGTGGGCCCCCCCCCCGGCGTTACCTCGCTGAGGAGCACTGCCAGCATATCCTGCCTGTGGAAGCGGATGGCCAGGTGCACCAG
Source organism: Conger conger (assembly GCF_963514075.1). Lineage (NCBI taxonomy): Eukaryota > Metazoa > Chordata > Actinopteri > Anguilliformes > Congridae > Conger > Conger conger. Next base: position 10,672,057 of record NC_083777.1, read on the forward strand.
GGTGAAGCCGGCGTCCAAGGCCGAGGGCCGCTTTAACAGACGCACCTCGTCCGCCGTCAGCTGCCGCGCGATGTCGCCCCCCGACGACTTGTACGTCTCCACGGCGGCCAGGTCCCCCTCCACCACGCCTGCGGGACAGGGAGAGGGGGGGGTCAGCGGGTCACGCACGCGCCCAGGCAGGCACAGACAGCCAGACACACACACGCACCAGCCTCACTCACACCCGCAGCACGCTCACACAAACATCAGTCAGTCACGGGTGCCATTATAGACCGCCCAGACAAACAAGCCCTGTGGGGGATTTCCATTCACTGTTATTCTCTGCCACAGGAGGTTAAAGTTAGTAAGAGGGGTTTCCGGGGCTACTTGTTCGGGGAGCCGCGGCGGCACACGGCTAAAGTAACCATGAGGGTGCGAGGAGGGACGGTCTAACAGGGGTAATTGAAATAGAATAAATTACAAAAAAAATTCTGAAAGAATCTCCTTGGTCATGCACGCCCCCTCGATGAATCTTCAGCAGAGGGATTAGACTGGAAGGCTTCAATGGAAGCTGGAAGATGGCACTTTCAAGGTTAAGAATACAGTGGACCATCCCACGGGCGTACGGTCATACCTGCCCGAAATAAGCCGCTGGTGATCACGTGTGCGTTACGCCACGCGAGACGAGCTGCCCGTTTCCACAGCCGTGTGGTCAAAACACACAGGCCCTTGTGCTCAACATCGCTGCATAGGGGCTCCCTCATGCACTTTACTGCCTTTGTTTACTCGAACAAAAACCACTTTCTCTAGACCAGCTACATCTTCATCCCCTTGAGCACTGCCACTGTATAGCACTTCACCTGAACTGCCACAATAAAGACCAAGCTCTATAAAAGGACTGCATGTATAAACATTATGTAGTGGTTTAAAGAAAGTCGCTCAGGATATGAGTGTCTGGTAAATTCCAGAATACAATACATAGGCCTACACACGTATTCTATGTTGCCTAAAAAGAGCACATTTTCTTCAATGTTCTTTACAACCCTCCAGAAAGCTCTGAACATTTGTGTAATCACCACAATTATCAAACAATCTTAAAAGGTGATCAGTAAAATATACTTTACTGAACCCCGTTGGATAATTTATCCTCTGCATTGAACCCATCCTAGATACACAGGAGCAGTGGGCAGAGCCTGGAGACCAGTGCCTTGGTCCAGGGCAATGACAGGAGCACACCTAACCTGACGTGTCTTTCAGTGTGGGAGGAAACCGGAGTACCCAGAGTAACCCCACACGAACACAGGGAGAACAGCCGCCACTCAAACCCAGAACCTCCCTTCTTGCGAGGCAGCAGTGCTAACCACTACACCACTGAAAACATCTAGATCCTACAACAATACATTCCCCGCAATGCGTTTGTTACATTTAAACGTCGTCTTTATTCTAGCCATCACGAAGAGGGCCGTTCAGAGTCCGACACCAATGACTTCATTTAAAAACATTCTTGAACAGCTACAGATGGCACCAGAGGCATTTCACCAGCCTAGCTATAAGCCCACCTGCGGCAGCTGTCAGAGACATATTAATCCCGCTAAATCCTACAAAACGCTCCATTTATTTAAACGGCTAAATTAGATTTGTGTTGGGTCTCCACCGTGCATCTGCCAGCGCGGGGCTCAGAGACCGGGCAGCCGGACAGCTGAAGCAGGCCCGGTGTCTGACAGCACACGGTGGTGAATCATACCGCGGTCCTGGAGCTTCTGCGCGGGGTTATCTGGGCACTGCAACAGCACCGATCCTGCCGCACAGGACTCACAGACAAAAATAAAGATGTCTAGCACCTTTTTTTCCACCGAAAGACTCACCACTCTCTCTAGCTTCAAGCCATCAGTGATTACATTACATTACATAAATGGCATTTGGCAGACGCTCTTATCCAGAGCAACGTACAGTTGATTAGACTAAGCAGGAGACAATCCTCGCCTGGAGCAATGCAGGGTTAAGGGCCTTGCTCAAGGGCTGTACCGATCTTAATTTGGCTACACCGGGGATCGCGAACCAAAGACCTTACGGGTCCCAGTCATTTACCTTAACCACTACGCTACAGGCCGCCCTATGATTTTGACGAGCAAAAAAAAAAAAAAAACAATAAATAAAACAACAGAAAACAAAAAGAATTTTTGCTTGTATGGGAACATTTTAAGAAACTGTGGCTGGGAAGAATGAAAAGCCCTGTAACCTGAAGGTTTCAAAGGGTCCAAGTCAGCTAAGCCTTCCACTTCCCAACTCTGATAACGACAGGAAGGGGAAAATATTGTAAGGGCTAAAAACGGTAAAAGTTTGGCAGAATAAGTGACATTTCTGGCATGTGCTTGCCACCATTTAATGAAACATCCATAAATAAGCTGAATATAGCATGTTGTACTTTCTCCTGTCCAGCCATTGTTCAAATGCACAAGCAAGTCATTATTCAACTACGAGGGACGGACAATGACTGTCATTCAGCCGGTCAGAGAGCTTGTGGTGTCCTGCAACATGAGAATGTAGCTGGGGGGGGTTTGTTTTGCACTCCAGAGCGATCAGTCTGGTAATATATAACCAGTGTGAACCCCTGCCTCTCAGACACCGTGAGGACGCGAACAGGGGTCTGAAAAACGACTGCGCCCAGCTTCCACAGCACCAGCGCTGGCAGTTTTATTAGCCTTTTTGATACACAACTTTACACTTTATTCCAGACAGAATGCATAAAACACAAGTGGAATAAAATGTCAGAATGCTTTGTAGAGGAGTGGGGGGAAAAAGAACGAGTACCTAAAACTGCTTTTGAAAAAAGAATAAATAAATTCTAACCTTGTGGGGGACAGTAAATTACCTTTGGACCCGTTCTATCAGGTCCCTGCAGTTAAGAGGCCCATAGAGAGCTCTAAAGCACAGCAAAGTCAAAGTGTTCGGTTGGGTTGTCCCAAGGATTCAGAAATCTGTCGTGTTCAGAAAACCCATTTTATGAGCAGTTGGTCAGCCAAATTAAAACACATTTCCAGAGTCACATAAAAAGCATAAAGCTTTTAAACATTTTCCAGAAACTGAACATTTGTTTTCAGCTCCAAGTAGACATCTGTGTTGAATAATAATTGCATTATATTTTTAGCCATTTAGCCTTTGCGCGGCTATCAGCATGTGGAAAGCTTTAGCAGGAACTGGTCAGCATCGGTCCCTGAGAGAGGCAGTCCACTCTGGCGTAGCCAGTGGATAGAAGTGTAAAATGCTGAGTCAGACATCGTTCCAGAAAATCAAATAAATGTTTAACGGGGTTGGATCTAGTGACTAAGAGCGCAATTGCATATAGATTGAGCCAGTGTTATGCGTTTCAAATTATTAGGAAACTATTCGTTCTCTGTGAAATTGGGACAGCACTTCCTTGAAGATGTTGAGTAACATTTCATGTTTACCTTGTCTCCTTAAGCACATCCAAACCGTGCAGGGAAAATGCACCCTATGCCTTTAGGGAACCACCAGACCCTTCCACTGTCCCACGTGCATTTTCTTTAATCACTAACTGTATAGCATCTCAAAAGCCCCTTAACTCTACCCATCAGTCTGAGTGTTCGGTGAGCAGCTTCCAGACCTGGGTACAAATGCTGTAGTATTTTACATGCAAATACTTTTCTGCATTTGACTACGCTTGTCTGTTGCACTGGAACAAATACAATGATCCCAAAAGTGTAAACCCCCTTGCAAGCTCAAATGCATTAAGCAAGGTAGCACAGAAAGGTATTGGAACCCACGTCCGTTAGCTTCAGGAGATGAAACGCGCGTGGGCAAACCCGGAACAGGGATGATGTCTGCCGTGAAATCTCTCTCAGTCTCCGCTCGGGGGGCCCGAGCCGTTAGCCAATCGCTGCGAGGGACATGAGCCGTCAGGAAGTCGAAACGAGCGCGAGCTTCACAAGCCAGAGCCGCCGCAGGACCCGCTTCCTCCCCCGTGACCCCGCGACCCCGTGCCCAAGCCCGGCCATTACAGTGGGAAACCGCGGCACTTCCTGAAACGCACCAACAATCGGGCGGACCACTCCTCTCCCTGCGCTTGCAGCACTTCAGTGGAATCTGCAGAGCCACGCCGGCCCTGTGCTGAGAACCTGAGCGTTTCCCATCGCAGGAACCAGCAAGCAAGTCATGAGCACAGGAACAAGACAATAGAGGAGGAACCTAGAAGGACTCCCGCCTTCAAAACTATTTTCTAGACAGTTCATGTGGAACAGTGACAGCTATGAATTGACGTACGTTTCCCCTTATACCTAAATACTTTTTTCTCCCTTTTTGTTGCATTCCTCTACATAAAACCAATTCCACCCCAGGAGAGAATAAGTAAATACAAGATGAAAGGTGCTTCCCATTTGAGCAAAATTACAGTGGTGAACCCCCACACCTCTTCTGGGTTTTTCACAGAATTACCCTTATTCACAGCAGTTCCCATGAATTTCTGTTCATGCGTGTTGACTGTAGTGTGGGTGATAAAATCAGGGGTATATCAACCAGTGCATGAATTAAACACACTGTAAACTGCATCGCTATCTTCAGTGATCATGTGCATGTGTGAATCTTCTATTGTTTGAAAACTTGGATTATTATCAACATGTTCAACTTTCCTATTCCAGACACGTATAATGTTTAACCGGTTCCTGTGACAAACTTTGCATTTAAAGGTGTTCGGGTTAGGAGGTGCACACCGAGACCACTGAAATTCTGCAGGCTTTGGAAAAGGACTCGCGGTGAAAAGGATTACATATTTCTGTTGAAGGATCAGGGCTTGTGTAACATTATAGCCATAAATGGATTATTTCTGAGACACACAAATGTTCACCCAGGTAGACTTCCCTTACAGACGCTCATCGCTAAGGACTGCACAGTAAATATGTGCCGGTTACATATTTCAGTCTGGTTTCAGTTCCACGTTATCGTCTCAAAAGAACTAAATAACATACTTCACATTTTTTGGACTGCATGCATTCCTGAAACGAGAACATTGCCTCATTAGATTAAACCGACACTCGCTCAACTGCAAGTTCTCTGTTCTAAATGTTGGCAGAAATTGCACAATTTTGATATAATTAACATAAAATAAATCCATTTCTTTGGGTCTGGGGAACTCCAGGCATACAGGAATATCAAATTCCAATGGATTTTCCTGGGTTTGAGAAACCCTTCCCACAGCTTACTGCAGTCTGCCAAACGAGGGCTCCATAAAACCCCTTTACATTACAGACAAGTAAAGAAATTAATCACTTCATCTGACACTCGTGAGTAGTTTTGCAAGAGGGTGCACCCCCCCTTCTCCCAAAAAGAGTAAACCCTGTGACCTCAAATGTAGCCCTGCTTTAGTACCTGCCTTAGCCCCCCCATACTGAGGTTCACTCTGGGCTGAGAGCAACTTTGTGAAGCATTCACACCAGCTGACTAGCTTGGCTGCTTGTGCCTATTTGTTTCTATTTTGTGCATGTATTGTGTCGTAGGACTGACTGCGTGTAGCAATCCCCTGATTGGCTGGAAATAGAGAACAGAATAAACCCATTGGAGAAGATTACTGAGCGGGAGGGGCAAACACCTTAAATCTCCCTCAGCTATTGGTTGAGCAGTTGCACTCAGATGAACTAACAGTGACACATCTCTCGGTTATGCACATTCCTCACTTGCACATAAACATCTGCAAGAGAACGAGGGCACACAGCAGAGAATGAGACAGGGAGAGGTTGTTTAGAGTGGAAGATGGGGTAGACACCAACAGAACACACAGAGACACAGAGACACAGAGACACAGAGACACAGAGACACACCAGAGAATGAGACAGGGAGAGGTTGTTTAGAGTGGAAGATGGGGTAGACACCAACAGAACACACAGAGACACAGAGACACAGAGACACACCAGAGACTGAGACAGGGAGAGGTTGTCTAGAGTGGAAGGTGGGGTAGACACCAACAGAACACACAGAGACACAGAGACACAGAGACACAGAGACACAGAGACACAGAGACACAGAGACACACCAGAGAATGAGACAGGGAGAGGTTGTCTAGAGCGGAAGGTGGGGTAGACACCAACAGAGCGCTCATGCTCACAGTAAATCACACAGCCTGCCCGGCAGCTGGAGGAAGGTCAGGACTGTTTACGGTGGTTTATTCTCGTCTGCTGCACATGACAGTAGTTATTTTTACCTCAGGTGGCCGGGGGCAGAACAGTGCCTCCAGCCAGGCCTGGGGATTTGAGGTACCCGAGGGGGCCTACACCCATGGCTTCTGTCCCCTGCCACCGTCTGCAACCACGCCCCTAATCACCCCCTACTGAGCCCCTAATCACCCCCTACACCGGACTGCCAATGCGACCCTGGCACTCCCAGCCCACTCTGATACAGCAGCAGGTCATCACCGCAAATTAGAAATGTTTGCAATTGACCGAACTGGTTAGAGTCTCTAGATACGTTTGCATGAAAGCCACGCAACACGTTAAATATGCGGCCACGCATCACCTGAAGATTTGAAGACGCAAGCTCCCTGAATCTCCCCGTCAATCTAAAAACACGCCGAACCGCAACGACACCGCCGTCAGCTGACTCCCGCCTTGACCGCAAGCCGTGGTCTTACAGTACGACCGTCTGCTACAGAACCGTGTGTTTACTGCAGGCGTGCGAACACACGACAGACATGATCTCATCTGCGTGTCACACCCCTGCGTGATCTGGCCCAGTGCATCTGCAGCTCTGTTAGGCACTGCGGTTATTCAGCACACACGGTTAACACAGGCTGAAAAACCAGCTCATACCAGAGAGAGCTGAGGAGGGAGAGCAGGGAAGGTCTCGTTACGGAGAAAAAGGCTTAAAAACACCCATTTAAATTTAAAATACATACGCACAGACCCTTTCAATTGCAGGAAAATGCCTCTGGTTGGGGTTCCTACACTAGAAACAGAAAGCTGGCCAGCCACATAAACCAGCATAATTTAATGCAATCCACCCCCCCCCACTGAAATGTATCATAAGGACATAATGTGATATGAACACTGTGGATCTGTACTGCAGTGCTATACTGGCCAACTGTCACTCATGTTTCAGCCCCGCCCACAACCCCAGACCCCACCCAACTGCACTAACACAGCCAGTCAGCCTGCTGTTGGGGTTTCTACTTCCTGTGGACGTACTCTACACTCGCACAGCAGACCATGTGTGTGTACTGTACACACGCACAGCAGACCGTGTATGTGTGTGTACTGTACACACGCACAGCAGACCGTATGTGCACTGTACACACGCACAGCAGACCATGTGTGCACTGTACACTGCCACAGCAGACCGTATGTGCACTGTACACACGAACAGCAGACCGTATGTGTACTGTACACACGCACAGCAGACCGTATGTGCACTGTACACATGCACAGCAGACCGTATGTGTACTGAACACTCGCACAGCAGACCGTATGTGCACTGTACACACGCACAGCAGACCGTATGTGTACTGAACACTCGCACAGCAGACCGTATGTGCACTGTACACACGCACAGCAGACCGTATGTGCACTGTACACACGCACAGCAGACCGTATGTGCACTGTACACAGGCACAGCAGACCGCATGTGCACTGTACACACGCACAGCAGACCGTATGTGCACTGTACACACGCACAGGAGACCGTATGTGCACTGTACACACGCACAGCAGACCGTATGTGCACTGTACACACGCACAGCAGACCGTATGTGCACTGTACACTCGCACAGCAGACCGTATGTGCACTGTACACACGCACAGCAGACCGTATGTGCACTGTACACACGCACAGCAGACCGTATGTGCACTGTACACACGCACAGCAGACCGTATGTGCACTGTACACACGCACAGCAGACCGTATGTGCACTGTACACACGCACAGCAGACCGTATGTGCACTGTACACTCGCACAGCAGACCGTATGTGCACTGTACACTCGCACAGCAGACCGTATGTGCACTGTACACTCGCACAGCAGACCGTATGTGCACTGTACACTCGCACAGCAGACCGTATGTGCACTGTACACACGCACAGCGGACCGTATGTGCACTGTACACTCGCACAGCGGACCGTATGTGCACTGTACACACGCACAGCAGACCGTATGTGCACTGTACACACGCACAGCAGACCGTATGTGCACTGTACACACGCACAGCAGACCGTATGTGCACTGTACACACGCACAGCAGACCGTATGTGCACTGTACACTCGCACAGCAGACCGTGTGTGCACTGTACACATGCACAGCAGACCGTGTGTGTACTGTACACACGCACAGCAGACCGTATGTGCACTGTACACACGCACAGCAGACCGTGTGTGCACTGTACACATGCACAGCAGACCATGTGACCTCGCCTCACAAACAGTGCCGTTTACCACAGGAAAAGGTCAGCTTTGGGCTGAAATTAACTACTACTGCTGGCTCTACACACAGGCCAGCTACTTCACATTAACGATCAATACAGAGATGCTTTACAAACAAAAAAAATGTTATATTAGGGAATTGTTGGAGACCATTTGAATTATATTTTTTGCATGAGAATTAAATGCATTCCTGTGTCGGAGCTCTTTTAATCTAAAGAAACATAAAGCATGAGAATGCGTCTAAACGATTATGTACTTAAATGGTCCAGTGTCAATCCACACATAATAGAACATACTAATAGTAAGACAGAACACAACCATACATGTGATGTCACTGCCATTAAAAACGCACGTTTTTGCACGTGTGATATGTACACACAGGGGATTTGAACACAGTGCTCCTGCCACAGGTAACCTCACCTGCACAAGCGTTGAGAAACAGCCAGTCACTTTTCCGCATGCGGTTCTTAATCTGCTTCAGCTTCTTAAAGTCCACCTCCAGCTCCTCCTTAGAGCCCCCCGCCCCGGCGGCCAGCTCGATCCTCTGGAAGTCCATCGTCCCCTCCCCTGGGGGCCTGGTAGAGGTGGGGGGAGAGGGGTGCCTCTGGCCCCCGCTGCAGCCCCCGGGGCGGGGGGCCCGGTCCAGCTCGTTCTCCCCCTCCCCGCCCTCGCCGGGATTGGGCCGGTCGCAGGCCACGCAACGCCGGGTCTTGGGCCAGTTCTGGTAGGTGCAGGTCCCGCAGGTCCAGTGCTGGATGGTCCGGGCGTTGAGGCGGTTCCGGTCGTTGTACTCCTCCTCGCAGGGGTCCGGGGAGGGCGGCCCCGGCCGGGGGGGGGGCGAGCCCGAGGTCTGGGGGGACGGGTCGGTGGGGCTCCGGGCCCGAGCCCGTTGGCACAGGCACTGGGTGCAGCGGATGGCCCGGGGCCAGTTCAGGTAGGTGCACATGCGGCACGACCACTTGCTGCTCCCCTCCCCCGGGCCGGACGTCCGGACGCGGGGCCGGGCGCTGGAGTCGGGGCAGATGAGCAGGGTGCTGCCCCCCTCTGGGCTGGAGGGGTCCCACTCGCGGCAGGTGCCCAGGCTGGGGACGCTCTTGTAGGGCTCCTCGGTGATGATGGCGGGGCAGGGCTTCTGGGCGCGGCACATGGTGCACTTGATGGCGGACGGCCAGTTCTCGTAGGTGCAGTACTCGCACGACCACTTGGCCCCCGGCTCCGTCATGGTGGGGGGGTCGCCTGGCGTTCCGCGGCCGCCGTCTCCACGGGAACGGGCTCAGAGTGGGCCGCTGAAACGGGAGAACAGCGTGTATTCATGAGCGCCCACGTAACCGCCGACCCACGCACACAACCCCACACCCAACACGAGGCTGGAGCAGCTAACCTCCCCTCCAATGTTTGGGTGGAGGTCAAGAGGATGTGAAACGCACTAAAAGTTCCCGAGTGTTCAAAACAGAACTGCACCCACAACAGTCTCAAATTCATATAGGCTGATTTTTTTGCTGTTAGAAGCCTTTGGTGCAAACAACATTGAGAGTTGAAGACATTAAATATATTATGATAAAACCCAAAAATAAACAAACTCAGGAAAGTGAAGTGGATCAGCATTAAAATAATTAATCCAGTCTTGTTGTAAACAAAAATCATCTGACTATTATTTGGTCATAATATGTTCCCTTAAATCTTGTAAACTTGTAAAGAGCAGTTCCTCTTCAACATGGCTATTTCAAAACCATAAACCAACGTAGTTGACTAGTTGTAAACCTAGCCAATATATTAAAAAAGACTGACTCAGCAACTTATAATCACATTTGGTAGGTGGTCCTGGTTCAGGTCAGTATACTGGTTCTGAGAATACTGGATAAATACTGCTGCTTGCTTATTGTTAGCTAATCGGCTGTTTATGAAATACAGCTGCAGTGTTCATAATTAGGTTCCGACGCCTTGACAAAAATCACTGGCACAATTCTAGTCTAGTCTAGTCTAGTCTAGTCTAATTATGCTGGTGGCATTACAACGGACAGGGAACACACTGCAAACATTCCAGATCATAGCCCAAACATTCACAGGCTTTTTGTGACATTGTTTTGTGACAAGTATTATGACAATGCAGCCAGATATAGCCACGTACAGACGACAATGCCTAGGGAGGAAAAAAAAAAAAAAAAAAAGACAGTCAAATTCACAAACCAGCGTGAAAGCTAACCAAACCAGTTCAGTGTCAAACTGACAGTGGGGCTAACTCCTGTCTAACCCCCATTGTGGAAAAGCAACGCAAAGCACCACCATTTCCACACAAGCAGGACAGGAACTCACACAGGGTAAACAGGAAGACTGTAATGATAATAATTTATGCATCATCAACTTGCACTGCAATTAATGAAAGCCAACAGTGTTCTTGAGAAAGTTCAAAGTTAACTCCACAATTAACTTGCAATGTCAAAAACAAAACCATTTTATGATTGGAAAAACAATATGATGTATTCAGTAACATGAAAAATTATAATGAAAGCTGTCACAATGACAGTGGTTTGATAATGTCTGAGCCAAAACAGGTCTTCAGCACACCAAAGTGTATGAGGTTAGACAAAGTCAATTCTCACTCCTCAACTTTAGTCCATAACTCCATAAAGTGCCAGGAGACTAAATCTGTGTAACCTGGTTACTGGAGCACAATGAAATTAAATACCAGGACAGCATGCACCACATTAACAAATTAAATTTGAGCTCAATTTAAGGCCACTACCAAACACAGTCCTGTGGAAGCATTACTGTATACAGCGAATGTTCATATCATTCATCAGCAACTGACACACTGTTCTCATCTTAGCGCATACTTGGGAGTAACGACTTTAAGGCAGCCCATTCACACGTAGACTAAGCCTATGCCTTATCTCACACCATATTAAAAATACATCTTGTGAATTTGCTCAACCCGAATAGTGCCTTGAGGCCAAGTAAGCTCAGAATACAGGGCATTTTGAAGGTCAGGTATAGGTCAAAGCCATTGCTTTCAGATGGAATCAATTTTATCCCAAAGAAAAATCACTGGTGGATTATATCAATGGACAGACAGGTGACTCGGCATGTGGTTAATTCACTGTACAACAAACAATTTGTGCAGCAAACAGTTACAATACATTACTAAATATTGACATTGTTCTTGCAAAACGGGTTTGAAAGGTTTGAGAAGTTCAAACTGCCATGGACATCAGCACGCCACTGAACATATAACCCCACCTTCGTGTAACAGCTTTCACAGGCATCCTATTCCTGCATGTGCAGTGCCTATAGTTATTTTAATAGCCGTGTTGAACTAGACTGTGGGCAAAACAAAAGAAAAGAATATTGAATATGTGGGCATATCATCCAAGTTCATCCAAACCCCGAGAAAAGTGCCACTTGCTGACTGCTCGCACTTCCCTATTCTTTCACATCAAGCTGACCGTGTCAAAATGAAGTACAACTTAGCTTCAACAAAGATATCTACACACCATGGACTATGCTTAATCAATATCGCTGGAATCTGTACATAAATAAATAGCCGTGGTAGCAACAAAAAAAAAGCTAAATTAGCTGCCGGGTTTCTTAGGAAAAGTTAGGCAAGTAAGCAGCGTCTTTCAGAGAACCTGCAACAGAGTGTAGGACACTGAGGTCACGATAAACTAATAAGCTTATTATTAGCCTACTTCAATTACGGAATCAATTGACTAAATTAGTTGGAAGAAATAACGTTACGGTGACTGTTAGCCGACTTAAACGCTATACATAGTCTTTAGAATTTTGTTCAGTGGAAATTACACTTGCCGTTTGTTTTTATCAAGTCAGATCTAGCGTTAGGTACGTTAGCTAGCGATACAATCAGGAAACTTGAGTTTAAGCAACTTGTTGACAATAAAATGAAATAAAAATGAATGTCACAATATCTTGCCAACTAATTTATACTAGAAATCGAGTGCCTAGCTAGCGACGTTAACCGAATTAAGTTCCAGTAGAGTCCCCTAGACAGGATAATAGCTAGTCTAACGACAATGACTCATTAAAAGTACAGTAAGTTACATTAGAGAGTATTAAAGCCAGCAGTAACCTGGTGTTAGCTATAAGTATTGTAAGTTAATACTCATTATATATAACTTGTAGCTAGCTAATTATAATTAGAGCCATGCACAATAACTTACTTGGTGGGTTGCAGCTGTTAGCTAGCTAGGCTAGGAGTTGCGATGTGGTAACATGCACCGTTAGCCTCTCAACAAAGTTAAAGTCAGGGTAATTAAGTTAGAAGGTGGACATCACTGACAGGCCGCTGGATAACAACTTCTCTCGAAATTCAGCATGGGGATGTGAAGCTGCTTTCAGATTGTCGGGGTGTCTGAGCTAACGTTAGTGGCTAGAGTGGCTGGTGCTGGCGAGCTACCGTTAAGTAACTTAGTTTGTACGCGGAATTGTTGGGGGGCTGGCTTGGTAACTTAAGATTCTATGCTTTCCAATGTCATGCAGCTAAGGTTAGTTAGCTAGTCAAGATGCGGGCAGACAACAAAGGAAGACACAACTTACTTTTAACTTAGCTGCACTAGCTAATGCTAGCTCACCAGCCAGCAATTAGTTGGTCCCATTGATTGCAAAAATTAATAGAATAATTTAGCTAGCTAGCGATCTCTAGCTATTCGAGTCGAAATATCACAAATTCATAGGACAGAACTATCCAGCTGGCTGCCCAACTTACGTAATTTGTTGTCAATCGTTAGCAGTGCATGTTTGGCAGCCAGAGAGCGATCAGAGGCCTTACCTTTTCCTGTGTTTATATTATTCACTCTGGCGTTCAATCACAACAAACCATCCAACAGCTGCCCGGTCCCCTGGTCTTGTCGGGATTTTACAACCAAAACCCAAATTTCACTCCGATTATTTAAAGCCCTTCCCCCATTTCATGCTTCCCTGTCTTTTCCCTGGACAAAGAGAGCGGCAAAGGGCCGCCTGGGAAAGGGATCCCCTTTCCGCCTCCTTCCCTCCAGGTTTTTAAATGATTTTAATCCCCATTTTCCATTCTGCCGTTCCGTCTGTGTCTCTAATGGCGGCGATGGGGAGACGGGAGAAGCCCAAATAAACCGTACCAAACGGACGGAGGTACCACCTGGAGCTGCTACCAAAGCTGATTGGACATTTTACTGTGCTACTCACACCGACCTATCACAGTCTAGTTCTCTCCTTACCAATAGAAATTGTTTTCTTCAAAGAGATTTTACGTTAAAAAGGCAGATATGAAACTGCAGCTCATATTCGCCGTCTTGGCTCAAAACGTGGATTTAAAAATCCTACATACTTCCCATATACAGAGCCGCAATGGCGTTAGATTCATACACTCAAGCTTATCGGCGCCAATAGGATTACGTCATCTCTGAAATACTGCTGCAGCAGTAAATCTGCAGTGAGAGATAAAAAAAAAAAAAGCGTTTGAAATTATTTATGAAAATATAGTGACAGGGAAAGGACCATTTTCGAAGATGGAAATGTACAGGTCTGAGACCAAGTTCAATATCCAAGCCACCCAAATTACTGATAATGGTGAAAAACCCCAAATCGTGTTTTTAGACATACTGTGGCAAAATGTATTATATAAACAAATATATAATTAATAATTTCATAACAATCATGCAATAAAATCACACAGCAGGGAACGGTAAATAAACAATTTAGTTCCTCTTTCAAAACTGAATTATTGTGATTTCTTATGATACACATAAAATAACCTGAAACCATATTCACATAAAATTGTCACTTCCACAGTCTTGCAACCTTACCTTAAGACTTAGTTAATCAGTCAATACTCACTTGAATATTTACCAAAGTTCTCCAATATAGTGTACACGGTCCATACAGGATATGACATCGAGGGCCTTTTCCTGGCTTGGTGGCATGGGCACCTTTCTACAGCTCTGAAAAGTATGGTGTTGAGGACAGGTTGTGTAGTGCTCACAAAAACATGAACTGCAGCAGGACATGAGTTTGTTCTCTTCCTGATACATTTTCTCTGAACAGTTCACTCATCACATGATTCTTGGCTTGCGTAAATTCTGTGCGCCAATGCCATTTCTGGAGGTACTCGACAAGGTTTGTGATGTGCCAACAGTTATGTGGTGTGAAAGACACAAGGCTTCTTAAGATTCCCTCCCACCTTAACTAAAACAAAAAGCTGCCCTACATTGACATATATAGATATGTATATGAGCTCAAACTGTGCAAGTTCTGAATTGCTCTGAATTGAGTCTGTAAGGATAGGATTTTGGAGCATAATTTTATAAGAGACCCATTTTGGTCTTAGTCTTGGTAATGGATACAGAATTGTTTACAATATAAATTACATAAGATAATTTCCAGGAATCCTTTCAAAAATAATTTTCACGATGACCTTCTACATAGTTAAGCTCAGTGGTTCAAACTCGGTGCTGGGGCCCCCCTGTGTATGCTGCTTTTCATTCCAACCACAAGTGCAATCCCTGAATTTTAACGAGCTGTTAATTGGTCTTAATTAGAACCACTGGTTGCTATATTGTAACAGAAGAACCAGGGAAGTTGTATACAGCCTCATTAGATATTAACCAAATTAACTGTATTCAGAACCTGCAAGGATATGTTCCTGTATGTTTAGAAAACTAAAACAATTACATTGGTTTACTTTTCTTATGCGGTGATATACAATTATTTTCTCAGACATACCAAGAATACAAGCAAATGTGCGTGTCTGTGTGTAGGGTGTTCCTAAAAAGAAAGCACAGTTTACAATGGGATAATACAGACCATATGCACAGAAAATGCACAGAACTTTCAAATAGATCTATTCATTTCATTTAATATACAGTTTGTAGCTCTGAGAGCACCCAAAACCAAACAATTCAAATTATAGCGATATTTAATTAATCTTTAAAACAGTGGAGTAAAGGTATACCGTTTCAGTGACCCTGCATGAAATTTATTTTGGTACAGTTGCGGGCTCTAGATACATCTTCATCTAAAAAGCCACACATCACATGACCTGGAGCCAATTACAATACAAATCTAACAATCCCAAAAGTCCCGAATGGTCTGCTACTAGCACAGCATTCATCGAATCACACTGTAATCCAGATCAAAGGGTAAATGACTACAGTCAAGTCCGAAACCAAACAACCATATTTACTTTATTACCCCGATACAATACGGGTTAAGACTGAAGTGGAAAGAAATCTGGAAATACACGTTCCAGTTGTTTTAATTCAGATTTTTTTTTTTTTTTTTTCGCAGCCAGCACCAAACTCCTGTCAGATGTGTTACAGATATGAGGAGTAAACCGTGTGATAAATAGTGATGCGGCTTTGTGCTTGGGGACACAGCTGGCCCCCTGGGGCCCAATCACACAGAGGACAAACAGAGGGACAGTGCTGTACAGAGGGATATTGCACTCGAGCGCTACCGTGAGCCGCCGCGACTCTCAACAGAAACCTATGTAAAATAAATAAGTACCGGCTAATGCAGCTCTCCAGTTAACCAACAAGTGGATGGACAATTTTACATTCTACTTTTTGTTCTGTTGTGAGACTCTCTGAGGTAAAAAAAAAAAAAAAAAGCACTCAGTCTAATGAGATTTTTATCACCGTCATCAACGTAGTACCTGTCCTCAAGTGGTTTTGAGTGATGCCGCCCCCCTCTCCCCAGTTAATGTGAGAAACCTCATGCATTAAAGATGAAGAAAAGCTTTGGCTCGTCTTCACCTGAACTCCTTGGTTTCAGGACGACAGGTAGCTCGGCACGGCGGTTTCGCGGTTTTTCAGCGCACGGCCCGCGGCCTACAGTCAGTTAACCGACAAACTCTGGAGGTTCCCTCGCTCCCAGGAGCCTTTGCTCCGGTCTCCGGCGGCCGCCAGCCTTTGGCGTTTACCATTCGGCGCTGTCGTCAAGTGTCCCACACCTCTTATGCATCAGTCTTTCTGGACAGAGCCGCCCAACGGGAAGGCACAGTAGCTGTGAAAGATCAATCCTGTCGGTTTCGCGTGGAGAACTGACTCGACGCTCTTAAGCCTATGAGGTCTATTCATCATTAAGAGAAAGCGGTTTGCTGATCCGGAAGGATAATTTCCCCCCCGCACAGAATTTAGAGTAGAAACTCTTTAACCTACAGAAGAGCTAATATCCATATCAGTAGTAGTAGCATTTAACAGTAGTAAGTAGGACTAATAGCAGGAGCACTAAAAGATATGTAGTCCCTTGTTTAGCACTAATTTTCAACGACAACGGACAGTCATCTATTGATTCTTGTTAGTCAGCTACATAGAGCTTGTTCCTCAAATTTCAAACAATGCACATCGTTTGAGTTGGCCGCTCAAAACGTTAAAAGCATTCTACTTCTGTGGCACAATTAAAAAGTACCAGTAAAGCACAAAAAGAACTCAGCGAGATTTACGCTCAGCAAAGAACAGACAAACGTCAGTGTTATGCAAGAATGAATAAATGACACGTTATGACATTAATTGGCATGATATTTTCCCGCCACAAAAATATAACACCTCTTTTTGTAGCGGAAGTGGATTTTTACTTTCTCTGTTAGATAGGCAAACTCAAGATTATAAGACTAATCAATTGTTAAAGGAAAAACTGCGAATGACAGTCCTTAGTCAAGTGTCAAAGAGAAACGTGCAAGCTAAAGCAATCTTAATATATATCTCTTTTCTTTGTAGTGATTAAGCTTGAAAAAAATAACCTAATATTACTTAATAAGCATTAATTTGGCTCATTGAAAGAAAGCGTTGAAGGCCGCAGACAATTTTTCCCTTTTCTCTTTTAAATAAACGTCAAAACAAGGAAAAATTAGTGCAAGAGGTAAATGGTTCAATTTGATGCTCTAAACCAATAGCGGATGTCACACAAACTAATCCTTAAAGAGGCGGGGCCTGGCTTTCCCAAGTGCTTCTTGTGTGATCGAATCTATGATAACGTGGCACTGATAGCAAGTCCATTCTGCTCCACTTCGTGTTTCTTCACTGAGGACAGAAAAAACCTCTTCATTCACCAAGGCAACCAACGCCTGATGGCCAGGTTGCCAGGCAGCCAGGGTCAGCTTTCAGCGCCGGGCCTTTCCAGTGAAGCCAAGTCCAAGACAGACCGGATAAAAACAAAAAAATAAAACCCAAAAAAATAAAACCCAACAGCAGAACAGTCTGCGCATGCCTTTGAGTTGTGGAGGACCCAAACTCCCCGTCCGAAAGTGTGGCCCTCGCGTTGATTTGTGCGGCGTTCCCCTTCGCCAGTCGGGCCTGCTGCTAAGTGCCCTCGCACGGCTCTAAGAGGTCTGTGAGCTGCGGGCGTGGCCGTCGGGCCTCAGGGCTGGGGGGCGACTCAGGGGCCCCGACGGGACCTCCAGGGGGGGCCGCTCCGCCCGGTTCTCATACTCACTGCTGTCCTCTTCCTCCTCTTCCTCCTCCCCGTCCTCCCTGCCGGCGGCCTGTCTGTCCAGGGAGTCGCTGCTGGACCCGTCCCCGTTGCCCAGGTATTCCCCGCTGACCGAAGGGGAGGCGTGGCCCGGGGAGCCCACCGCCTGGGGCCGGGGCAGGAAGGCGGGGCGCGTCTCCGGGCGGAGCTCCACGTCCTCGTACGTGGGCGGGGCGTCTGAGGTGTCGGGTCTCTCCTGAGGGAACGCCATGCGGGACGGGAGCGAGGGGCTGGAGTCTTCCGCCCGCTCCGGCCTCTCCGCTGCTGCTGCGGCCTCCTGGAGTCCTGAGCAGGGAACGCAGAAGGATTAATCCCACACAGACGTGAGGAAGTACTATTTAACACAGTGTGGTCAGTGTGTGGAATAGCATAATGTAATGTTGGGTAATGTTGCAGAGGCAGAAACACTGGGGGTGTCATCACCAGGCTTGATACGCGTCCAAAATCTAGTTCATGGTAAACTAAGCATTAAGTACACTCTAGTGGTAAGAAAATTGCGAGCACTCTTGGGCTGAATGGCTTATTCTTGTCAGTATGCTACGCGTCATGCTACACACCATGCTAAGCATCATGGTTATACGTTGTGTTATGAAAATGCTGGGCTTGGAAACATGCCACGGAAATGTCAATATGTGAAATGTGAAAGTGAAAACGTAACGGAGGCGTCGTGAAGGACACACGAGACTGCGCCGGCGCTTACTTCTCTCTTCCTCCGCAGTCTTTCGTTTCCTGAGAGCTATTTCTTGTTTGAGTTTGTTCACTTCTTCCTGAACTTTCTCTTTCACACGTTCGCTCTGTTCCACCTCCCCGCACACGGCCTGCGACACAGAGACTGTTCAAAGCAACTTCCCAAGAGCTCAAGGAATTTCCCCTTGCTGAAAAATGTTACAGAGGACTGCAGGCAGACATGAATCACCCTCTAACTAAAGTACCTACATACCGCCACATGTTAAGAAAGGTAAAACCCTAAGTCACAATTAGTCCTGACCAATAATTAATACTTTTAAACTAGTCTAGTTCCTTATAAAAGCTGTAGCTATACTTGTGCAGTTTATTTGCCTACATAATATGCTTACATAATAAATATAATAAAGGGGACAATGTCAGTTTAATGAGGTGTAACTCACCTGAACTTTGTCTTGTAGCGCACTGTACACCTGGAAGATTGTTCTGATGTCCTTCATCACTCCATCCTTGTCAAAAAACTCTGCCCTGCAACATTCATTTTCAGAAATGTAACCGAAACGATTCTTCATTAATTTTATAGGCCCACAGCTTGACCAATGGCTGTACAACGTGTCACTAACTCCAGCAAATCCACTAGAAACACAATCCCTGGCTTGCACGATCAGACACACTTCCTCAAACCGGCATATAACATATGAAAAAGAAACAGCTCGTGACTTGAAACCAGCACCAACTCTTTCTGAAGCAACTTCTGAAAGCACTTTACTCAACCCAGCAGAATCCAGAAGGGGAGAGGCCAGGTCGTGGGGTCCGTGCCCAGGGCAGGACTGCTCAACACTGCCCAGAGTCCCGGGGTCACACCTGTGACCTCCAGCCGAAAAGCAGGGGGGCTCACTCACCCGTGTTCCTTGATGACCTTGGCGTAGTTCAGGGACGTGTTTGGCACGGAGGTGATCTTGTACTCCTGCTGGCTGGTGTTTCCCAGGTTGGGGATGCTGAGAGGAATTCTCTGGTTATACCTGCTGGGGGAGAGACACAGCTGAGTCTCCCACTATCCCCGGCTACAGACAAACTGTCAATCAAAAACAGTGTCTGATAACGCCATGGGCAGAAATGCGGAGGGATTATGCTATAAAATAAACACAAATAAACATTTCTGTGTACAGTCTGAATTCTCCCATCACAATCTCAGAAATCACTGATGGTGAACAGTGACAGCCTGCCTTTAACCTCCCTAAGGAAAGCATCCACAAAGGCTGGTCTTCCTTCTACGAGCAGATGTCTTTTTATCGACTCGGAGGTGAAACGGCTCACCCAAGCCAACAGCATCCCATGCGTTTGCGTTTAACCAGGTGAGGACGGCACTGAAATCTTGAAAAAAAAAAAAAAAAACCTTTCCCATTTACACCCCCGTTCTTAATCCGTTCGTTTACACAGCTGATCAAATTGAGAGATGCCGGCCTCTTCTCGTAAGACTATCAGCCTAAATCCTGACTTTTAATCACGTTAATAGAAGGCGATTTATTAAGATGCATCAGCAGCCTTGCAGAGAGCAGCAGGGAGAGGACACGACGGGCGGAGCGCCGATTTCTGTAATCCGTCCAAAAAAATGAGTGTCACCGCATGACCACCCCCATCTGCTTAAATCCAAGCGTGACTATGCGTCAGACACTCGGAAAAGAGGAGACTCGCATACTCACACACTCGCTTGACGCCACATAGGAAAATACATACAAGGTTTTGTTATCACAATGCCTATACCATGGCAATGAGAGCCAATGTCCTTAAAGCACCACCGCCTGTGTTTAAAATCAGGTTTAGCATAATGGCAGGCTTCCATCCATCCATTATCTGAACCCGCTTATCCTGAACAGGGTTGCAGGGGGCTGGAGCCTATCCCAGCATACATTGGGCAAAAGGCAGGAATACACCCTGGACAGGTCGCCAGTCCATCACAGGGCACACACACCATTCACTCACACACTCATACCTACGGGCAATTTAGACTCTCCAATCAGCCTAACATGCATGTCTTTGGACTGTGGGAGGAAACCAGAGTACCCGGAGGAAACCCACGCAAACACGGGGAGAACATGCAAACTCCGCACAGAGAGGCCCCGGCCGACGGGACATCAATACGACATGGGTGTATTCCTCTTCTACACAACCTAACTTCCACCTACCCGTGTTAAAAAATCTTTTATTGTTGAACTATATGAACTTATTGATGCTTCAAATAATACTTATTTCTAAAAGGTCTCTCAGTTGCACCGAATGTTCAATGTTTGTCATCCTTTTTGCACAGCAAAATAATAAAAACAATAACTCCCCGTACAGACGGCGAGTCGGTCAGACTTACCTGGCGCCGGGCCTGAAGAGCACGTACTCCAGCGCGTGCGTGGAGCTGTTGGCGGTGGAGATGAAGCTGAAGAGGAGGAAGACGAGGTCGGGCACGCCCAGGATCTGAGTCAGCTGCCTGTGGATGGTCAGCTCCCGGAAGGACATCTGCTGCTGGGTGTTCCGCCGGAAACGGTACCAGCCGATGACGTTCTGCCGGGAACGACACGACACGACATGACCGTTTGCTAGGGTTTTCGTGAAACGGACACGCTTCCTAGTACGGATTACAATTCCCACAGGAATGCCAGGTCCTACACAATATGTAGCCTTGCGAGATAAAGTAGCTTAAATTCACTTCTTTTTTTTTTTTTTAAGATATTTTTTAGGCCTTTTTCAGCTTTATTGGACAGTATATAGTATAGAGAGACAGGAAGAATGGGAGCGAGAGAGAGGGAAAGACATGTGACAAATGTAAGACGGTCGGATTCGAACCGCCAACGTCGCGGCTCGCAATGAGCATGCGGTCAGTGCTCTACAGGCTGCGCCACCGAGACACCCCTTAAATTCACTTCTAATTTCCTGTAGTAAATGCAATTATATTGCAATGTGGTGCTTAACTGTGTGTGCATTTAAAACAAAGCAAACAAGCCAAAAAAAAGAAAGAAAAAAAAAAGGGAATTGTGAAACTGACACAGGTTTGTGTCCAGGCCAAACACGCCTCTGCTGGGAAGGCTACTACACAGTCAACACGAGCGGGGACTCAAAGCACACCTTCAGACAACAGGTAGGACTTACTTTCCTTCTTTCTTTGAGGATTCTGTTGAGACTCTCTTCGTTAATTTTACCTGCGTAGTCATAAAAGCTGGAACAAAACAGAAAAATCAATATTCCCATCATGTAGGCCTTACTGATATCCTGGCCTGGCAGAACCATTGCAAAGGGTCAGAAAAATTTCAGGTAAACTTTCTGAAAGTCCCAGAAAACTTTTCCCACGGAAAGATTCCACTTTGAATTGATTCCATTTTCAATATTCCCAAAATGTTGCAACTGTAATTGGCGGTCTAATCAGCTGGATAGAGTTTTCGATTAGTTGGATGACTCAACAGACAGAAAATTACTGACACAACATGCATAACGGAACCTCTATAATATCTATAGTAATAATTAAAATATGAATCTAGAAAAGACAGAATCAGCAAATCACCTAAAAGCAAAAAGACTTATCAGGGGGATTTATTTTAGAAATAAACCTGAAGCCATGATGAAATGGTGAGTCAGTTACAATCTCAGTGCTGCAAGAAACCTCCTTTAAACTATTCTGTTGTTGGAAAAAATACTCTTACCTAAATAGATGTGTACAAGGCTCATGGTTCTGGATTTCTGTGAAGAAAAGATTCATTTTGAGTTTGGATTTTAGACATGCCAGGCATATCACAACAAGTTTGACAGTCAACACCTTGAAATCACTGCAGATAATACATGGCTTCCCTAAAGGCTACCCTCAAAGAGCATAGTCATAATGATGCAATACAGGCATGAACTCCAAAGCTCTTCAAATATTGTTACTGGAGTTCAGGGAAACCTGCAACAAAACTACAGTAACACAAAAAGCCTGAGAATAAATCTTCAAAAATGATATTCATCCTTTATTTAAAGCAACGCTCATCCCTTCCCTGTAACATTCCGACCTTCCTTTCCATCACACATCAGTTGACCAATGGGGCTGTGAGTAAACAACACCAGACAAACGCCCCCTGCTCACTGTATCCCTCCCTCCCTGACTGACACTGACCGATTATGCAAAACCCAGTGGGACTCAGTCACTGTGCCCCTGTTCCAGTCAGAACTGACACTGCCCTGTAAGGCTAAGAGTCTCAGTGCCCTGCTACAGTCAGAACTGACACTGCCCTGTGAGGCTAAGAGTCTCAGTGCCCTGCTACAGTCAGAACTGACAATGCCCTGTAGGGCTAAGAGTCTCAGTGCCCTGCTACAGTCAGAACTGACACGGCCCTGTGAGGCTAAGAGTCTCAGTGCCCTGCTACAGTCAGAACTGACACGGCCCTGTGAGGCTAAGAGTCTCAGTGCCATGCTACAGTCAGAACTGACACTGCCCTGTGAGGCTAAGAGTCTCAGTGCCCTGCTACAGTCAGAACTGACACGGCCCTGTGAGGCTAAGAGTCTCAGTGCCCTGCTACAGTCAGAACTGACACTGCCCTGTGGGGCTAAGAGTCTCAGTGTCCCTGTTACAGGCAGAACAGACACGGCCCTGTGAGGCTAAGAGTCTCAGTGTCCCTGTTACAGGCAGAACAGACGCGGTGACAATGACAATACGAACATTATTCAGGAACACCACTATAGTCCACCACCACATGTTTAAGCCTGTCACACAACAGGGTGCACAA
The DNA here is from genome assembly GCF_963514075.1 of Conger conger. Classification (NCBI taxonomy): domain Eukaryota; kingdom Metazoa; phylum Chordata; class Actinopteri; order Anguilliformes; family Congridae; genus Conger; species Conger conger. Next base: position 10,695,339 of record NC_083777.1, read on the forward strand.
CATCAGTGACAAGACTGCCAAATGCAAATCTGCAGATTAAGCTAGTTTTATTTAACAGGATATCCTTCCTAACCCTTGTTATTTTTGTCAAATTTAATGAGACATTTCATAAATATATGTAATTATATATTTTTATATTGCAATATCTAAAAATTACATTATGCATTTTCCCCATATAGTGTCGCAATATCTTTATTAGCCATTTAATTTCAATATGTTGCTGTACTTTTCCATTTCTTTAAGGTACAAAACGCTGTTGACCCCACACAACTCACACAAAACCAAAAAACAAGTGTCCAGTAGAAGAATGAAAGTCCTTACCTACTACTTGAACAAATTCTGTGTTGCTGATCTGTGAATCGTTGATGCTAAAAGTCTCCTCTTGTCTTACTTCTCCCAACAGAAAGCCTTCCTACAAAAAAACAATAATAACATATTGAAAATGATACATTAACTATGAACATGAACACCGACAGGCGCAAACGAGAATGCATTCAAATGCATTTTCGTCAGCATTTGTAGCAAGAAAGGCCTGTAGCCTTCACATACCATGCTTCTACTGCTGCTGCTGAAAATGATGCTGGTGGCCAGTAGGGGGCACTCTTCCCTCAGTACTAAATAAAATGAAGCGTCCCCCATACCATACAGCAGAAGATAGCATCCTTAGGATGAGATACCTAGTGTGATGCCACAGTTTGAAAGGAGTAGGAGAAAAGGGTAAAGCTCTCCAAAAAGCTTGCTCTCAGCATCTGACTTCATCACCCCCTACATCTCTGACTATCTACAGGGATCATCCAATAACTGGTTTTCCACCCTCCCTTTACCTGGGGGTCAGGTGTGAGGACAGTCTGGTCAATCAGTAGTACTAATTGTTCAGTAAATTACCTGAGAGCAAAGAAAAGCAGGGCCAGATGTGGATTTGAGGGCCAGATTTGATGATCCCTGACCTACACACGACCCTTGGATTCCCTACCCACGTTGATTCCCTGGGTCATGAATGAAAATGAGACCTCAAAAAACCATTGGGACTTTTATTTGTTTCTTCGTATTCAGTAATTGTCATGAAGTATTAGGAGATTAGAAAAAAGATTAACTGGTTTCCCATGTCACCGAGGCTGCTCAAGGAACTCAGAAAATATTATGGAAATGGTCAGGTCAAAAATGCCAGATTTCAATTTTTTTTTTTTTTGCTTAATCAACTTTGTTTAGTTTTGTGCTTTTGTGACATTAATTAACCCAGTTCCTTTCAACTTAAGTGGCCTATGATGACAGCATTTCATTTATCAACCATAGAACATAAATATGCGACTGGTAAAAAAATATTGAGAAACATTTAAACAGTGCAGTAAAATAGTTGCTTTCAGTGAAATATAATACATTTGCTGCAACAAAAATGTTTCAATATATAGTATTACAGTATGTCTAAGTATTAGCTTATGCATTTCCCAAAACCAATGCACTAGCATTTTTTCTACTTTTTTAGACATGAAAAGAATGTGGACAAGCAAGATACAGCCTCCAACCCATGACCAGTCATGCTGGTTAAATCATGCCAGTCTACATGGAGCTACATACTGTTATGCAGTCATGTACATATACACATAATCACATTAATCAAATCTAGAGTTGGGTAACCGCTTGAAGAAAGAAAAAAAAAAAAGAAAGGAAAAAAAGAAAAAAAAAGAAGCATCGATATGGTCAATCGTCAAGCTAGCTTGCCACCACATCAAGGTATGCAGCCAAGCCAAAGGGAAGTTCTTAGCACCAGCTAGCAATAGCTTCTAACAGGACAACCAAGCGCACCCCAGGCAACATAGCTAACCGCACACAACCAAGGCTAACTTGCACTTTAGCAGGACATAACCGTACACCCCCAGGTTAACTTAGCTACACTGAACAGGACATAGCTGTGCAAGACCGAGGCTACATTTTAACGGACATAACTGTGCACAACAGACTAATATACAATTTAACAAGACATAACCGTGCAAGCCCCAGGCTAACATCACAAAACAGTACACATCCCGGGCTACACTTTAACAGGCCATAACCTTGCATAACCTAGCAAACTTCATCCTGGCTGCTAGGCTGGCTAGCGTAGCACCTTGTAAAATGCCTAACTCGAATTAATTACTTGTCAGCTGACTTCTTGTTGAAATCTTAAACATGCAAGTTAACAGTTAGCTGGTTAGCCGCATATACAACTAGCTGAAATTAACAACTAAACTATTACTTTGTCGCTAGAAAAGTTACTGTCACTAGTTAATTAACGTCAGACCGCTGATCAACAAGAATACCGACAGGACACTTATCTCCCATCTCAGCTCGTTAGCTAGATTGCTAACTGTGTAGCTAGCAGGCTAGCTCTGTCACTATGTCAGGTGCAGGAAGATGACACTGAGGAAACTCGATTGCGTCCAACCGTGACGGGTGGAATTACCAAATAGATCAAACAATTAAATGTAGTCTCCTCAGTCTTAAAAAATGTGTTTTTGGTACTTACGTGGTCGGAGTTGCTGTTTGCGCTGTGGTAACACACAGAACTGAAAGTGTAACCCGAAATGGAAGCCGCCATGATGAAAACATCCCCACCTGTCCCACAATCCCCTTATGCTGCATGACTACTTGCGTCACAAACATCCGGAAGGAATGGCGTCGCTGGGAAATGTAGGAAGAACAGCGTCCAAAAGTACTAAGATTTGAATTTAATAGTTTAATCTAATGTTTGTCTAATCTCATGATTTCGAATTCATGCAGGTAACACGTCAAATCTAGAAGTATTATACATAATTAAGTTGATACATTGTGCTTATCCTAATTAAGCTATATTCAACATAACCATTATGCTTTTGACATAATAAATAAATGTCGAAATAAATGTAGCAATTACAAATTTTGTTCATGTGGTTTTAGGTGAATCCGATCATTTTCATTTTATTCCATGAATACCTTAGTTAGCGAGAGAGTAAAATGTGTATTTTGCTGCACTGTAACGTTAAATCTTTATAAACTTATTAACTTTTTGCTGTTGTGTTTTTGTGCAACAGAATTGTCCACTTTGGCATCCCGTACAAAACGCTAGCGTAGCTTACTTGTCAGTATGGATTCCAACGGGGTTCCACATGGCAATCAGGATACGACGAAAAATTACGAAGAACAAGATCTGGAACAGGACTTCAGGTCTTCAGAACTAGGAACAAAACAATAGTGAGTACTTTTTTATTACCATTCGCCCATACCCGCATAACTAGCTAAAGCTTTGCAAATAGCGCTATTGTAGGTTAAGCTAGCAAGCAACTGCATTGGATTTCTTTGCTGGGGGCATGCAACGTTACAGTTATACTCATGCTTTGGTCTGTAAATATTTTGTAATATAACAGCGTCATCTAGTTGCTAGTACCCTTTTCCCGTCCGCAATGCGAGTTGGCTACCTAGATGACATAGCTTGCACTAGTAACTTTACTTTAAGCAGGCGATACACATTAGCAGTAGCTAGATTGGTTCACCAGCTGATAACTGAATTTGGAAGCGCTAACTAAAAGTAGTCTTGACATGTATTTGCTGTCTCTTTAGTTGGGATGGTGCCTACCAAAGAGAGTTACGGACCTACAAAGACATCGGGGATGTTGGAGAAATATGGTAAGTTCCCTCGCTAATAGTTATTTATTAACATATTGATGTCAAGATTAGTTTAATTGCTCAAACAAATTATTAGTGATCGGTATCTGGAAGCTAACGGCGGTCCAAATAAAGAATACTGCTATAGCTACAGTAGGCTACATTTTCATAGGTTAACAAACAATACAGATGAGCATTTATATTGGTATGGACCTATAACTACTACCTGAGCACATTGATTTGCAAAGCTGTTTTTGCAGGTTCGGTGAGGAGAGCATGAACCGTTTGATCAAATTTCTAAGGAAAGAAAACGTCGAAACTGATGCTGCCATACTCGACGTTGGAACGGGGAACGGAATTCTTCTTGTTGAATTGGTATCATTATGACATTTTTTGCAATTTTCCCTTGCTTTAAATCACATTTAGTTTAGATTATATCGCAGGTAAATATAGAAATAATTGAGCTACATTGTCAACTGTAAATTACTTCTGCCTGGTAGTTTTGTTTTGTGCCATGACAGGAAACCATCAGGATGACTCAAGATCAGTATTATATTGTGAGTTAACATATGTTGTAAATTTCAGTTTAAGCCAACTGTGGAAATATGTTTCCTTTTCATTTCAGGCTAAATCTGGATTCACAAACCTTACTGGCATAGATTATTCTGCAGCTGCAGTAGAACTGGCCAAAAATGTACTGGAACAAGAGGGTCTGTCCAATGTGAAAGTTATGGTAGGTCCATGCTGAAATATTGTCATTCCTCTATTTATAAACAGAGGTCCCATTCTTTATCGGAATAATTGGGTTGGTAATTGGGATCAGTAAATTGGAATATCTCCTAAAATAGAAGTTTTGTGTGAAGTGGTTTTACCAACAAATTGCATCCACAAATTTTCTTCAATGTAGAGTCTGCATAATTATATGCGGACTAAATAACTGTGTGTCACTTTGCATTTAGACACTAGGAACTGTGGTTAAAAATGGAAGCGTGTGGTAGGAAAATAATAGCATTTCATATGACCTGCATTCCTACACATAAAGTACACATTGCCTGGAGTTGTAATGTGCTGCAAATGTGTTCATGGAGGCAAAGCTTGTTCCGCAAGTTAACAGTTGGTGGCAGTCTTGGTCTTTGACTAAGATTATTGTTGAACTCATAACAGTTGAATATTCCTGTGTTACTTACTTACTCCATATTACAATCAAAACAGAGGATGGGGGTTACTAAGAATTTTGTGTGTATTTGCCTATTTGTTCTCTTGATGTGCAGTTGTCATAAATGTACAGATGGGTGAGCAATTATCCATTGAAAGAATTGTGAGTATGCCATGACCTGTAGATATTAGTGAAACCCTTGCATACTAGAGCCCCTTCCATTTGCATCTGGACTGTGTAGCAAGCCACCCTACGTTTGCTCCATATTAAGTGGCCAGCAGCAAGCAGTACAATTCATCTTTCAGAGCAGTGATGTGTGCGTGTGTGTGTTTAGTGGGGGGGTTGGTCGGCGGTTGGACGAGCCTTCCGTGTTTGCGCTAGGTTTTGGGGGAAGCGCAGGAAGCTGCAAATTGTGCCCTGTGAAATCGGGCCAGCCCTCCGCCTCCAGCACAGTCGTGGCCCCTGTATTCTGTGGTGTGCGTTTTCTGGAGTTCACCCTCAATCCTCACGGCGTTGGAGCGTGCGGTTCACCCACTCCCGGCCGGCGCAGCGTGTATCCTGCCCGGCCGTGGCGTTCCCCCTTCCTCCAGGAAAGAGTGCTGGGGTTTGGCAGTGTGGCAGCAGGGTAAATATTGACCGTGGTCGGGTGGTCGAGCTGGGGGACCATGCCCTGTGGCGTCTTGGCGCGTGGCTAACAGAGCTGCAGTGTGTATCTCCGTCCTAAAGTATCGCGCCCCCGACTCACCGGAGAGGAAATGCGGCCTGCCCCCCTCTGGGCTGGGGGAGAGACCTGGGCCGTCCTGGGCTAGGACTGTGGGGCTTTGACTGTTCCTATTGCCAGCCTGTTAAAATCCAGTCAGGTGTGGGGATCATGGCTGGTACTGTGGTATAACAGTTGGGGTTCTGGACTAGTAACCTATAGGTTGCAGGCTTGATTTCTGTCCTGAAATTTTCTGTCCTGATGTTTAAATCCATACTGTGTGACAGAACAAAATGTGTCAGCTGTGTGTAAGTTGCTCTGTACGACAGGGTCAGCTAAATGTAATTTGTCCAAACTGAATGCAAGGATGTGTGTGAACTCCCTATCCCAACATCTGCCCGTTTCACTCAAGTTTGAGTCTTTCGAGCATTTTTCATGTGATCTGGTTCCAGTTTCAGGTGTGAGTAACAGGTGTGGCTGGTTTTGTTTAGAGCTTGAAAAAAAAAGCTATACCAAAATAAAATCTCAAATCAAATGAAAGGTTTTTTACCTTTCGTGTATTTATAAAAACATAAGGCATAGAGAGCACTGGCTCATAATACCCCCATGGTAAAATACTTCCGGTTTTGTAAAATGTCAGAATTATAGGCAAACATCTATTCAAATGTATTCTGTTACTAGTGATATACCAATAATCGGTGGCCAAAATTTTATATTTATATCCATGCATAAAGCATGAACAGCAAAGTAGGGCTGATTTGAAACAAGGAGATGCTGTAGCTGTTAATTGAGTCTGTGTATCAACCAATTAAACAATTGACATGTATGCATCCATTTTTAAAAAGATGTGTTCAATGATGTTCTGTTTAAAGGTTTAAAGTGAGGTGCAGTTTATGAATGGACATTTCAAGGATGTTCAGCTTGTTGGTTATAACATCCACATGAGGATTACCGTTTCTGTCTGTCTGTTTTTCAAAGGAGGTGGATTTCTTGAGTTGTCCTGCGAACCTGACCGGATTTGACGTGTGTATGGACAAGGGCACTTTCGATGCCATCAGTCTGAACCCGGACAGCACTGTGGACGGGAAGGCGCACTACCTGAAGGCCCTGCAGTGGGCGCTCCGCAAGGGAGGCCTCTTTGTCATCACTTCCTGTAACTGGACCAAGGAGCAGTTGCTACACTTCTTCAAACAGGGTGGGTGTTTTGTTTTGTTTTTTTCCAGGAAAGAATAATTTAATTAAGCAGTAATATAGACTATGACAACAATGACACTATGGACTTCAGTGACAGACTGCTCACTGACTGCACACTGCAGGAATCAAATAGCCAATTGCTTGCAACCATTTATTTTCTTTATTGCTATTGTAGCAATGGAAGAAAGTGTAATATTTGCTTATATAAAGTTAAGGAAAATGCACTTTTGGGTGTTCAATTTAAGCACGTGTACTGCCTGAGTCTGACACAGTGGTGATACTAAACTTACTGACTTTCCTGGAGGTGTTTTTGGCATTTGTATGAGAATGGTACATTCAGGAGTGCTGAAAGCAAACATTCAGCTGCTGTAACCTTCAGTAACACCCAAGTTTCTGTTGGCACAGGAGCAAAGATCTCCTGAACACAATCTGTCAGCCTGACAGTCTCTGCCTGTGAAGGGTTCAGTGGTATGAAACGCATGTAGCTCTGGTGGACTCGCAGTTTCTGTGTATAGGCTAGTGCTGTAGTTCATAAGAAATGTCATGGAAACTTTTCCCGACGCAATGATGAACTGTTCCAGAGAGTGGTGCAATGTTCTGACATTGAGCCAGATGTCTTCTGGGTAAAGGTTGTCTGACAGGCATGTCCTTTGTGCCCCTAATGCTTGGTTTTTGTTGACTCCTTGAAGAATTCGAGTTCCATCAAGAGCTGCCCACGCCCAGCTTCATGTTCGGAGGGAAGACCGGCCACAGCGTGACAGCCTTGGTCTTCAAACGTCTGCACTGAGCGCCGCCACGTTACGCCAGGATCTGCTGTCAGTTTCCATGGATATTTCAGTAAAAACATTCATGTGTGAGACCTGGTGCCTCTAAACGATGAAGAATGAGGTTTGCGGTGCCTAACGGGCATTTATTTATGACAGTCACATGTGTGCCCACACACACGGATAGACATTTTTTTTATGTTTCTGTAAACCTAATGTTCTGCAATGTTCTTTGTAGAAATGTTTCAGTTTCTTGTTATGGCAAGACAACAACAGGTAGGTGGATTTTCAGTCCAGGAACAATACTTTTCGATAGATTTACACCGTCTCACTGCCATTTATAATGACCTTTTATTCAATTTTACACTTTGTATTCAGGGTACCATCTCTGAATTATACACAGTAATAATGCTATTTCATAAAATTTGCAAAGGGGTCAAGTTAAGCAGGCGAACAGGAGATTTTAACAGTTCTTTAATATTACTAAAAAAGTTTGACTATACCTGGGATTGCCCTGGTGCTACAAATACCAGAGTTGGACATTCTGCTGCTGTGCATGTTTAGACATCCATAGTGCAGGTGAAAGACGTTGCAAACTGCAATTGTGCCTCCAGTCTCTGAACCAAACAATAGTATTGATGGGGGAAAAAAATAGTACATATAATGGTCACAAGAAGCAATGTTGCCAGGTCAGGGTTCAACGATAATGTTTGCCAGGGGCAAGTGCAAACAGGTATTGAACAAGTGAAATGTCAGGGCTGTTCAGGGCTGATTCACAGTTCAGCAAGTGCAAGTCTCCATTTGGCACCACTAAATGAGCGCAGAAGCTGAGTTGTGAGAGGGAAAATAAGACCAGCACCACGTTGTGTTGTGAGACTCCCGACCAATCAGAGATCTGGAATGTTTGGTCACTATCTGTCACTGTTTACGTAAATTATTGATTGTTGTCAATTCCTAAATCTCTAATACCTAATCTCAGATGACTCCTCTTGTAACAATCTTCTATTTTTGAGGTTGTTGTTTTGTCTTCCTAAATCTGAATATACCAGATAATAAATAACTTCAATATTATTATGGACGCTTTGTGGTTTTTTATTATCTTCATGTCACAGCTAACCTTTGCCTTAGCTGAGCAAGTAGGCTATGGCAATCAGAACTTAGTTTAAGTAGATTTCTTAACATGCCTAACTGGGAAAGTGTGAAAAATTCATGCTGAACTGTGCATGTAATACCCAATATCAGCTCATCTTATTTCACTAAGATCTAAGATAAGTATGGGCTCCTGACTCAGAAGTATTTCCCTTTAGATCAGAAGTGCACAACTCCGGTCCGAGAGGGCTGGTCTGCATACTGGTTTTTGTTCCAACCGATTGCCTTGTTTTCAATTTGGTCTATAAATTACCCTGGTTCAAGTCTGTACTTGAGCACAGTAAAATCATTAGGATACATCTGCAGTCTGCAGTTGTAGCCGGTACTCATACACTTGTCAGATAAGATGATTGAGTCAATTCAATAATTAAGACCAGAAGTTGACAAAATCCTGAAACGGATTGTCCCTTGATATGCACCCCTGCTTTAGATGCTGCAGACATAGCCTGTGTCTGTACCTCTGCCCGTCATGAGAGAACAGTAGGTGGTAGTGTTGTTCTGTCATCCTCCATTATCAGGAAGGTAAATTGCATTTCCTCTCTTTGACTTCTGTACTCTCTTTGTGTCAAAACTTCCGTTCTGTCGCTAAAAGTTTTTTTTTTTTTTTTTTTCATTCCTAAACTCTGTGGTATGCGGGTAATGGTATCCAGACCCATTGCTTCCTTTTCAGTAACCATTCATTGCTTTTACAATTGTAATAAGAGGGCGTTTGTAGAGTATTGTTAAAGTATTTAGCATGGGTGTGCTGGGGGATTGATGCATTGGAAGTTTAACAGGTCATCACACATGGATTCATTCATTTACAGAGGATTGGTTTTTCAAACTGCATTTGGGTGGCATTGATTTTTAAATATCTTTATCAATATACTTCATGCAAGAAACCATTTGTTTAAAGATGTACATTTGTTGTTAGCCTTATAAGCTACAAACTAAAGCTTATTTTCATTAATATAATCTATTTCCCAGTTGGTCTTGTCAACCCGAAATTACAGGTGCATAAAACTGAAAACCATATTGTGGGATTCATTGCAAAATGCTGATTGTCAATTTGCAATAAGTTCCAGCTTTTGAACCTGAATGCCAGCTGGCTAATTTACAAGTTTCTGACCACATATTATGTTCTAAGATCTTATTAGCCTGTAAATTGTCATTTTTGTTTATATCTGTACAAAAATGACATATATATATTTTTTGTTGTTCTTTGGAACACGTGGCTAATTTCACAGACATAGATTAAACCTAGTCCTAGATTTATTTCAATTTTCAATGGCGATTCCCGACACAAAACTCAAGTTAGTCCAGGACTAAGATTAATCTATGTCTGTGGAACTGTCCCATTGTTATTTGATGAATTATCTCCATTAAATTGAAGCTTCTGGCAGAGATCAAAGCAATCTTATGAGGGGTGTGAGTTGTCCTTAAAGTGGCCAGTTATCACATTTTGTTATCTGCAATGCAGTTCAACCTTTTTAAAAGCATTTTAAAGTACAGTTTTGGTCCTATAAAATCCAAACTCCATGGCTCAGCTTGCAGCACTCCCACAACGGTCAGATTTCCAGTAGGTAATTTGATGGAAACGTTGCTTTTCCACCATGCAGTGCATCAAACAGTAATTGAATGGCATTCAGGATGTGGAATTGCATGTGATTTCCGAAGTCAGTACCTCATAAATCACTCAACCACCACTCAGAAATGGAATCTGGGCTGATGGCCTAGTAGGAACCTTCTTTGCAGGGACTTGCTGTTGAGTAAACACATGCACGATGCTTGGAGAATTGCTAACTGGAAATTTACAAGTTAGACTGGAAGACTGGAAATTCCCCTTGATCACCTGACCTCTATGAAACTGAACAAGTAGCCAGTAAGTTTGACATGCACACACATTGAACTGTTTGGCTGTGTTTTATGACATGCATTACAATATGCTGTAAATATTGGTGAGATGTAACAATGATGTTCTCTTCTCAGTACTGTGGTGTGTAGATTGTCAGAAATTCCACATTATAAAATGGCTATTTTCTGCTGGAGAGTAGTTCCAGTCTTATTATTTTGACTCCTTGTTATGTTATAAATATGCTTTGTGTCACTTGTTAGGCAAATTAGTGATTAATGTGCAACAGTATTATTGTACATGATAATAATGCAATTGTAAAATGTAGGCCGATTATTATTGTTTATGAAGTTCCTAAAACTCACTGAAGCAAAGCTATGCTGTTGGCACTCGTGTGAAGCCTACACTTTCATCCACTCACGGCCATTTAAAATTACTGGAGAGCTGACGCTTCGGTTAGCTCTGAACTCATACGCCATGAATACAGCGCTTTCTTTTCATTCTCAAGTGTGATATTTATGTTTCCCATTATGTATCCAAGGAAACTGTTAGAAACATCTTAATACGATTTTCGAGGACTGATTGAATTACTTGCGCAAGCAGCTGTGCCGTTTTCCAGGGTACTGGAGCCAGTATGTGTGTAGACGTACAATCAAGCGTGAATCTACAATGTACTTGTATCTCGTTGATTTATTCGTCTTGAAGTGCTGATGCGCGTAATTTGTAAACTATTTATACCGAGACAGGTATTGCGAGTTTGTACGTTTGTTACGTTTGTAAACGTAAACATGCAGTACTGAAAATGAAACGGGAACGATAAATACCCGGAACGATAACCGCTTGAAAATAAGTATAATTTATACCATTAAATGTTCACTACATTACAACGCACGTGCGTCTTCCCACCCCATCCCCATTCGTGGTCCAGACTGTAAACCGATCACTACTGAACGCATTAATGGACTAGTCCAAGTGTGTAGGATAGTATATAGTTTACGAAAGTAAAGGAGTTGCATTTCATTTTTTCCCAATTTATTATGTTGTTATATATGTGTTTATAAAGACAGTTTAGGATTGTACATAGTAAAATTCACTGCGTAAAGTTGTAATTTGTACTCTTTTTGGTTCAAATATATTAATTCCCCCCTCTGTTGGAAAAAATGGTTCGGCTGTGTGCGGATATTGTTACAATGTTTAAGTAAATGATCTGGCTCTTCAGGACAGTTTGTCAGTCCTATCCTAGGACAGTGGAGTTACAGTAACGTTTGAGAGCTCGCACGCTTTTCTGCAAATATTGAGGATGACCTAACTTCAACAGACTGACAGTTGGCTAGATAGGCAGACATTGATCCCGAAAAATTACCCCCTCAAATTGGGACGTTGTCAATATGCTAATTCCCGTGAGTATTCACGATATTAAAATAAGGTCTCAGTACTTCTGGCTAATTTGCTGCACGCACAAAGTCAATAGCAAATTAGCAACGTGTGCATCCAGCTAGCTACAGAACTCCGATTTCATTTCAGAAAGTTGTGCTGTCTCGCATGCACTTTTTAGCTTCCTAGCTTGCTAGCGAAAGTTATTTATTGACGTTTATTTTCAGTCTAACTATTTTATACGTATTTTATAGCTAGATGATAGATCATGTTCTTAGTACACTATTCGGCCTGGTCAATTTAGGCGCATGATGCAGATATATTGATTAGTAACGATAGCTTGTTAAATTAACTGTGAACATTTATGGACATTGTTTTTATGTGTGTTTTTATCATAACTTTTTTCTCCACCACATTGTGTTTTTAAGTTAAACCGACCATACAACTGGAAACATTTCAAGTTAAGAACCATGCCACTTGACTTTGCCTATTATTTTAATAGTTACAATGGTCTTGCTAAATACGTGAATTGTATAGCCAACTTGCACACCTTTGGCACTTTGTGAATTCTTTGTTCACTCTGTAGTGGATCAACTGCAAGAAAAGAGCTTTTGAAAGAGTCTGCCTGTGCTGTGTTTGGGCTGCCTGCCCTGAATAACAGCAGCTGGTCCGTAGATACGGCAGAGAGGAGAGAAGACTGCGTGGCTGATAGAGAAGTAGATTAAGAGATCGCTTCGCTTTGTTACTGGGCCGCGCACGTTTACTGGGACAAAAGCTTCGCTGTGTTGCTGCTGTGAGTCTTGATCATAAAAACACAGGGACCGAAAACTTGGGCTTCTCCCTTGGAACCTTCCTTCCGCTTCCCCGTGCGTGCATGCTAAAACAGGAATTGTGGCAGCAGAGCGCAGAATGTGTTTTGTTAGGGCAATGTGGCTAATGTATACCAACATGTGTTTGTGATTTTATAGATTTAAGGGCCCCTATATTTCGGTGGGCAATGCCACTGTCTCGTCTCATTTGAGAGCCCCTTTCTTGCTCACTACAATGTGTTCTTCGATGGAAAGTCAATTTTCGGAGTTTGCATGAATTACAGCAGACTGACTGAGACCACACAGGCAGCTATTCCCCTTTACCATATTTGACTGGTACACTTCAGCTTTGATATCTATCACCCAGCTCTTATCTTGGTCATTAGCTATCATACAACATGATTAACGATCTTTGCGTCTGTTCTTGTGAGTAGAAAGAGCGTTCAGTCTGCAGGCAGTGGAATTATGCATGCTTAGTTTTTAGTTTATTTTTATCATGCATGATCCAATGTGTTAATCATAAAACTTCCATTACACTAATTTCAGGGAAATGCATGCGAGATCAGTTGTGTTTCAGCTACATGGTTTATGCTAATTGTTTTAGCAAGATAATAGTGATAAGACCATATAATGGATCAGGACACTGCATTAAAATAAAATGTATACAAGATGCTATTGTACAGTGTTGTATTGCAAGTGGATCTAGGAGATGACTGTGTTGTGGAGATCAGTGCCTGCGATGCCAGGATTGGCTCATTGTGCTGGAGTTGTGTGGCCAGGATTGGCTCATTGTGCTGGAGTTGTGTGGCCAGCATTGGCTCATAGTGCTTGGTTTGTGTGGCCAGGATTGGATAATGCTGTTGGGTTTGTGTGGCCAGGATTGGATAATGCTGTTGGGTTTGTGTGGCCAGGATTGGATAATGCTGTTGGGTTTGTGTGGCCAGGATTGGATAATGCTGTTGGGTTTTGTGTGGCCAGGATTGGCTCATGGTTCTGGGATTGCCATCAATCTTAAATGATGGGGAAAAGTGGAGATTTTCCATTGTTTGATTTCAACATTGATTTTTTTGTGTCTTTTGTTTTTGTTTTGACACCGAAGCAAGACTGATGCATGTTCTGGGTTGGCTGCTCATTCAGTTTTGCTCAGCAGTATCTGTAGTGAAAAGCTTTCACTGGTTTTCCAAGGGGGCTGTTCCAATAGGCTTTATGCTTTTTGTCAAGTACTCGACAGTCTGAACATAATCGGATCATGGCCGAAGGTCTTGACTCCTGACAATGACTAAAACATAGTTTTATTTTTAATGACAAATGACTCTCATCACATGAGTGAGGTGAGGGGGAAAAAAGTTTATTTATATCATGCAGACAATCACATCATAAAAATATCATGCAATCGCAGCTTAAAATTTACATTGCAAGTTTTTATAACCCCTTGTCATGTTGCCTACACAATCCAAATATTTTCATCACAAAGGGTCTGTACACAGTCCATCAGGAAATGATTACTTTTATTGGCAACAGGGGACTGAATTATGCCAATATTTTACAATCTTGTCAGCCTTTAGGCCCAAGAATGTCAGGACTGCATTTTTCTTTTACAGCGGTGACTTTGGTGCCTTGGCAAAGTTGGACAGAGTTGCTCACTAAGTGTATTTTCTTGGACGGCAGTGTGCGTTGTGTGCACACACAACTCGCAGAATGAGTTATGGGCGAGTCTGACAGGCCATGTTGCATCCCATAATATTGAGTGTCTGTATCGGGTGTAACTGTGGCCCTAGAGGCCTGGGGTGCTCTCAGGTGTCTTTGTTCCGCTGACACAACAAAAAAAGAACTCCAGAGCCGAGGCCCTTGTCTGGCGCTTTCCTCGTGTCGTTTTGTGGAGGTGTGGGGTTAAAGTACATAAAAAGCTTTGTGAAAGTGACCTCATGTGAACAGACTGTGCGGTAACGACTTGAGCGCGCTCAGTCTGGGGCCTACCGTGACCCCTCCTCCACACACACACACACGCACACGCACACGCACACACGCATTTCCATACAGCTTAATGAGGGAGAACCTTCCCATAAGCATGCAAGGCCCACAGCATCATAATGCGCGATGATAATGAAAACGAGGCTGGCCGTTCATATGCAAATTTCCCTTTCTCTGGCTAGTGCCCCTTCAGTGAAAGCTCCGTGTCTCCATCAAACATCCCCGTCTTTTCAGGAAACACCGGATCCAAATAAGTTTTATTCCATTTAGTTGTCCCCCCCCCTTTGAATTTATGGAGTAATTAAAGGCTGTTGTTTTTAGGAGAAAGGCAGGCCTGGCTGGCTGCTGTGTGTTTAAGATGCAGGGGCTTGCGGGGCCCTTTGTGTTTATGGTAAACTGCCCCGCTGGGGCCCATTCTGCCGGGGCAGCTGTGTGCCTGTGAGCCTGTGACAGAGCTCCGGGCCCTAAGGGCCCCCCGGCAGTAGGCAGAGAACGGAGAAGGGGGCCTGTCGGCCGTGCCTGTCTGTGCCCCCACCCTCCCAGGACACGGCTCATTTTCATTTTAATGATGTTCTCCGTCTCCCGTTCTTCCCCCGCGGTCACGGCCGTCCGGCGTCGGTCCCACTGAAAGCGGGGGCAGCGGTGTTGACCCCACAGCGCGTGGTTGCGTGCGGAAACGCGTCCGTGCCGCGCGGGCGAGCTGCCTTTGTGCCGCGTCGCCGCCGGTTTAAAAGGCTGCATCTGGAAGTCTGAAATGTCAGAGCCCACACCCTGAGCAGACCCTGAGCAGACCCTGACCAGCCCCAGATGTAGCCAAATCTCAGCAACGTCTCCTATTGGTCACGGTTACGCTCTCTAACTCTGCCCCTTTAGGGGTGAAGAACTGATAACCATTATGGGGGCTGCAGTCAATTATACATTTTTTCCTTTTTTTTTTTTTAAATCTTTTTTTCTTTTCTTTTTTTATTAATAAAGTTTTATAGCGTCTTCAATCACACATGGACTATATCATGTTCCAGTGAGGGTCAGTGTGCCAAGTCTTAAATGGAGCGGTCAAAGTTTCTGACATAATCTGTAATCCTGTTGTAATATTAGTCCGCACAGCCTCTTCATTTTGAGGAGGACACTTCATCTTCTCAGTTTGGTCCTGGCGCAGTTTAATCGGAGCACCTGCGTGGTTTATCGGCGGTATGTGTGACTGACCGTTGGCTTCGTTGTCATCGTTACTGTGCCGTGGATTTCTCGGTGCTGCGGCTCCAGATGCAGGCGACGGCTCAGCCCTCACAGAGCTGCTGATGGTTTCTCTCTCTCTCCCTGGGAAGATTTATGAGGGCAGGAGGGTGCCTGTGAGGAGCCTGAGGGCTGTGGCCGCAGGCTTGTCTGTGATTACTGTCACTCAGCCCGCAGAAAGAGCGTAAAGAGACCAGTTCTGCTTGTGTTCTGGCACGGCGCTAACCCATTGAGAGGTTCACAAAAAAAAGTAAAATGTCTTTAAGAAGGCACAAAACTGTACCCTGTGTTTTGTTTGCTGTAAATCTTAAAACACTGAGCTGGTCACATTCTTGTCTTCAACTGCCACCTGGATGGTTTCGTGGTGGAAGCACCCCGCAGCGTGTAGAAGTGGGGGCTGATGAGAGTTTGCTCAGTCCCTTCTCGCCCCCCCCCCCCCCCCGCCGCAGTACATTACATCAACAATGGAGACAAAATACTTTATTGAAGCCCATTGGATAATTTGTCCTCTGCCTTTGACCCATCCTCGTTAATTAGGAGCAGTGGACAGCCAGAAAACAAAGGGCCTTGTTCTAAGGGCCCAACAGCTGTGCATATCTTATCGTGGCTATACCGGGACTTGAACCACCAACCTTTCTGGGACCCTGTCGTGTACCTTAGCCACTACACTACAGGCTGCCCAACTAATGAATTGGGGACCTCTTCCTCACCCCGAGCTCTACCCAGGAAATGACATAATGTTTTGTTTTTCTTTATCTCATCATATGACTTGCGTTAAGAAAGACAGAGGCATTCTTCAGCTCGTTTAACCCCCGTCCTCCCCCCCCACCCCAGCTCGTTAATGATGACTACACGCATCTCCTGTGTGAATGGCCGTGGTGTTCATCTCTGGCTGGGTTCAGTATGGAGCGCGGGCCCGTGTTTCCATCCCCAACGCCTTTTCACCGGAGCGCGGTGCGGAAAACGCTGACCAAACGCGAAACCTGTTCGCTTTATCGACCCGGAACCTTCTCCCTCCGGCACCGCCCGCGGCTCCCCGCACGCGGCCTGACCCCGCTCCTCCCGAGGCGGCCGCTCCGGGCGCTCTCGGCCGGCCTGTTACCGGGCAGGAATTCCTTTTGTGCGGCGGAAGGCCTTCGCGCTCTGTTTTCGCGGGCGACCGTCTCGCTTGGCGCGTACACCGGAGAGTCGCGTTTCAGCCCTGCCGGTTTGGTCGCATTTGGCCGGCGCACGGTGTAAGTAATAGTTGAATGGGCAACAATCCTCAGATTGTTTGGCGAGGAGGGGTATCCCACAAGCCCCTGGGGGTTGGGGGTTGGAAGTTCACGTGGAGGGATCTGTAAGAAGCCCTAACGCGACAGGAACCTGTGGGGAGCTGCGGAGGCATTCCGTTGCGGAGGGGGGCTGTTTGTAATGAACTGTAAATGTCACGTCTCAGAGAGAACCAGCGAAACTGGATTACATAAAATAGGCGGATGTGCGAGGGCGTTTGCACTGGGAGAGAGGGAGCGCTTCATCAGATTCTGTTGGAATGGATTACAGTAACTGCCTGACTGAAAGCTGCAGGACTCTGAATGTGTCTGTGTGGATTAGAGCCTGGTTAATGCTCACTAAAACCGATGCCAGGAGTAAGCGGTGAAGCCAGGTAATGACTTAGTAGTAATCATTAGGGTGTGTGAGTCATAGAGAGGTAGGGTCGAGGACGTTCTGGTGGATGGGGTGGGGGTGGGGGACTTTCCCCTACAGTGCTGCCTAATTTCTGCAGCGCTACTCAACTCCACGTCCTGCAGTGTCTGCAGGCATTTGCTCTTACAGTGTGCTACACCCCCCGATTTCACGAATTAGCTTATCTGAACCAAGCAGGTAAAATAATGAGGGAAATCAGGTGGTGTAGCCCTGGGGTTGGAGCAAATACCTGCGGCCCGCATGACGTGGAGTTGAGTAGTGCTGTTCGACAGTAATGCCCCCCCCCCCCCCAATCTTCTGCATAGTCTTTTTATCTCAGCAGGAGCTGTGCAGAACAGACACTGTGTCTCGTCACAGAAACCCAAGATACGCTGCACCACAGGAAATGGAGCAAATGCATTCTTCATCGACATACTTTTGATGAGAAAATATTTTTTGTAACTATTTGCCAGCAGAGGTTTTCTCCAGAATTGCATTCCCCAATTGTGGTTGAGAAGAAACTAATTTAGACATTTATTTGTGTGACCCAAAGTAAGGATGTTAATTAAATCAAATATTCAGTCCACTCTTGGGTATCACTGTCCCCGGCTAGAGACAATATAGTCATCAGTGGTGATGTGATATCAGCTCTGTATACAGCTCAGGACTACAGCAGAGTGGTTCTGTAAAAGAGCAAAATCTTTGGAGAGGAAATTTACAGCATTCCTTCCTCTTCCTGTTGGTCGTCTGTGGTTGTTTAGGGGCTGTTTTTAAACAGAGGGCTCTATATGCTTCTGGGCTTATCTGACACTGCGGATTTCCCCTGGGTTTGTTATCACATGGCCCGCCGCTACCAAGGGCGCAGGCTTTAATAAAAAAGGACTGTAACCGCAGAGGAAATGAGGAGACAGTAATGGCAGTAGAAATGGCAGTAAGGCTGCAAGCTAGCACCGAGGCAGGAGATTAATTGCAGCGATACGCGTTAGCATATGCTGCTTCATTCGTGCAGAGCAATCGGACGTTTTGAGAGGCTGAGGGCGGCTACTGGTGTATCGCGGTAAGCCAACGATACAGTGACTGATGAGCCAGCCTCTGACAGGCAGTGGCGAATGAGAGACCGTGCAAGTGCTACTGGCACTCCTGGGCTGGCAACCCACTCTCCAAGACTAACAACTCACTCTCCAAGACTAACAACTCACTCTCCTAGACTAACAACTCACTCTCCTAGACTAACAACTCACTCCCCTAGACTAACAACTCACTCCCCTAGACTAACAACTCACTCTCCTAGACTAACAACTCACTCTCCTAGACTAACAACTCACTCTCCTAGACTAACAACTCACTCTCCTAGACTAACAACTCACTCTCCTAGACAAACAACTCACTGGACTAGACTTAACAACTCACTGGCCTAGACTAACAACTCACTCAACTATACTAACAATTCACTCTCCAAGACTAACAACTCTCTCGCCTATACTAACCACCCACTCTCCAAGACTAACAACTCACTGGCCTAGACATAAGAACTCACTCGCCTAGACTAACAACCTCCCTTCCTAGGCTAGGCTTCCTAGGTACAATTTGTTTTCCAATATATTTGAGTTGCCAGCCTAGGAGTCCACGTGTGTTGTTGTTTTATTCCTTTGAGGCATATCACTACATCCTCTTTTGACATTGTGAGCAGTCTACCACTGTAGAGTCGTGTCCGGAATCCTATACCATTTCAATTTATTTTTCTTCTGTGGCCAATTGCATGCTGTAGGCTCCCTAAAGTAACACGCCTCGAGTGATTGTGTTTTTCTTTCGCTGCATTGTCGTAATTTATTCAAATCGAATCTGTGGAATCAAGGGAACTTTCAAAATCAAAGTGGTTAGGGAGAATGTCTGTGAGGCCGGCCCCTTAAACACCACTTCCCGCTGATCCAGCACGACTTCCCACTTATCCAGCACGGCTTCCCGCTTATCCCGGGATCCTCCTGCAGGCGGGCGGGATGTGGATGGGGTCGGAGCGGAAGGATGGGAAGACGGAGGAGAGGACGAGGCGCAGGCCCGGCAGGAAGCGTTTGGGCCGGAGCTCCAGGGCGAGAGCGTCGGGCCCGTCCTCTGGGGAGGTCCCGGGGGGAGCAGCGCGGGCGGGGGCCGCCGCAGACGGGGCCGGGGCAGGCAGGGCCACAGCCGGGGCCGGGGCAGGCAGGGCCACGGACGGGGCGGGCGGGGCCACAGCTGGGGCCGGGGCAGGCAGGGCCACACCCGCGGCGGTAGTGAGTGGCAGGCTGCACTGGTTCAGCAGGCTGCAGATGAGCTGCACGGCTCTGCTGTCGAAGGTGAGCGGCGCCTCTCCGTCCAGTGTGTCCACGCAGAGCTGCACGAGGCCGGAGTCCTGCTCCCGCCGCCCCCGCTGCTCCCGCTGCCCCCGCTGCCCCGGCGCTGGCCCCAGCGCGCCCCCCCCGGCCGCGGGCTCCCTGCTCTCCGAGCGTACGCCCTCGGGGCGCTCCGTGCCCGGCCTGGGGTCCCGGGGCTGCGTGAGGGACCGGGGTCTGCGCGGTTTGGTTTTGGATGGGGCGTGTTTCCTCAGGCTGTGCTCGTGGCTTGTGCTCTCCCTGACCTGGGAGGCCACGGACATCTTCCTCTGCAGAGAGAGAGAGAGAGAGAGAGAGAGAGGGAAAGAGAGAAAGAGAGAAAGAGAGAGCCAGTCACGTTCAAGTGTAAGCAGAACTGAACATGGAGTTATGAAAATGTCAATCCTTGAATGAAATGTAGAGTGAAGTTTTATAATGTGTATTGGATGAGTTGATATCAGTCTCGTGGGATATGGTAAATGGTTGGCATTTATATAGCGCCTTTATCCAAAGCGCTGTACAATTGATGCTTCTCATTCACCCATTTATACACACACTCACACACCAATGGCGATTGGCTGCCATGCAAGGCGCCGACCAGCTCGTCAGGAGCATTTAGGGGTTAGGTGTCTTGCTCAGGGACACTTCGACACAGCCCGGGCGGGGGATCGAACCGGCAACCCTCCAACTGCCAGACGACTGCTCTTACTGCCTGAGCCATGTTGCCCCTATGAGGTTATGTTATCATGGGTACATTTTGATGCAGTTTCGATACCAAATGTCCACTGGGGGCGCTAAATGGAAGCTTAGCCGTGAACAGAGAGGAGAAGAGGTTCATTCACTGGAGAGATGGGCTTCAGCTCCGCTGATTTAGTGTAGCGGGTAGCACGCCAGTTTCTCCCGGGTTCAGAAACCAAACTAATCAAGCAGGAGGGTCCGGTGGGTTTGGGGAAAGGCAATCAAAATGTATTATTATTATTTTTTCTCCATTAATCTTGTGTTTTGTTGTTGAACACAAAGCACCACATGACGCTAGTCCACCTAATACGGAAAAATGGGAAGTTCCATATAATATTTCGTAATACTATATTCCTTAAAGTCTGCGCTTCGTTACCACCCCTAGTGGACATTTCGGTTTACACTGTAGCAAAGCGTACTCGTGGTTCTGCAAACAAGTGCTCAGAGGTACTGGATATTCAGCGTGTGTTCTGAATGGACACATACTGTACATAGAGTGCTTAGTTTACTAAATAACCGATTGGTGTTGTCTCTTCAAATGAGAAACCGCTAGGTGGCCAGCGGTGAGGTGCTGTTGAGCTGACCACTCGGTTCCGGCACAGCCATGGAGAGTGTGTGTGCAGGGTGTTCTTTACCCCTCTTTCTGGTGGGAGTGACGGCAGTCTGGGTGCGCTCTTGGGGTTGAGCCATAAGTCATCACTGGCCCTAACACTTGGCCCCTGTGAGGAGAAGGGACAGAAGGGACATGCATTACTGGCACACAGCTATGGTACATCTATGCTATGGTGCATTCTCCAGGGCCTCTCATGCGCTTCACCAAATACATGCTGTTTTAGTGACTGCCTTCTTGGCTCATTCATATCCATAAACCTCTGTTCTGATTGGCTGGCTGAGCGGCCGTTTGTGCCGTTTGTGCTGGGATGTGTTACCAGGTGGGCCGCGCTGAAACAAACGAGTGCGTCGTAGCGATGCCATAACTTCGCGGAAGTCCAAACCGTTTAAAGGCACATTTTCTTCATTCGGATTGTGTGGATTTATTTGGGGACTGTGTGTTTTGATACTTTAACAATGTTTCACACTTCAACTTCTTTGTAATCCACATAATATCTGTAGATAAAACACAGAAATGAAAACAATAGCGTGTAGCGTAGTGGTTAAGGTACATGACTGGGACCCGCAAGGTCGCTGGTTCGATTCCCAGTGTAGCCACAATAAGATGCACACAGCCTTTGGGCCCTTGAGCAAGGCCCTTAACCCTGCATTGCTCCAGGGGAACATTTTATCCTGCTTTGTCGCTCTGGATAAATGCCAAATGCCATTAATGTAATGTAAAATACAAAACATACATTCAACACTGTCACCTACAGATTGTTCTAGTTACAAGGTACTGTATGGGGACAGCCTGCATACAGCCTAGTGACTGGGAACCAGAAGGTTGGTGGTTGAATGGCCAGTGTAGATCTGCACAGGAACATGTGCAGGGCCCTTAACCTCACATTGATCCAGGGGGGATTGTCTAATCAACTGTAAATCACTTTGGATAAAAGTGTAAGCTAAATAACTGTAATGAAATGTTTATCACGAAGGAAAGAAGGTCACAATAGCATTTCAGGAAGAGCATTTTAAACGGTGGAATCAGTTTGATAAGTTGCGAATATTTGTCGTTCCCAGCTGATGTGATGGGTATGTCACTGTGCAGTCTGTTGTTACCCTGTGAATTGAGGAATACGTTTGGGAGAGCCCAAAATGGTAATTGTCGAGTGATTGTCTTGGAGCCCGAGCGTGAGAGAACTGTGGAAACGAGAGAGAAATGCGTTGGAGTCACTGATTAACCACCTAAAACTTGGTTTCATTTTTATTTTCATTTACGGATACACACGCACGCACGCACGCAGGCTACTACCAAAGTATTCGCTGTGTGAGCGAGCGCACTACCTCTTCAATGTATCGCTCAGAAGTTGAAGGCTCTGACAGCGGTCTGAACTGATCCCTATAGGTGGTCAGAAATTCTCCTTCACGCACACTGACAGGAGGCTGGGGAAAGGAAGGAGAGAGCAGTATGTTGGTTTAAATTTGTAGTTTTATATGGTCATTTATAACTATATATAGTTATAAATATGGCCAACAAGACTTTCCCTGAAACTGATTTTTAAGAGCTTCGTGCCTTCGCACAACACAAATTGCACACTCGTATAAACACTAACACACTGTACAATAAGTGGAAAAGATTAAAAGATCCCCCCCCCCCCCCCCCCAATATGTTTCCAATGATGAACCACATTCATGTGTGTTTGTGTGTGTGTTAGCTATTCAGTTTTTTACCACACACGTGTGAACTTTACCTCATAGCCTGGGGAGACGTGTCCAAAGTGTTCACTGTAGGTTGTCTGATATCGCCCCCGCGGAGGACTAGGGTGCTATGGAAACCAGGGAAGGGCACATTGCTTTAATCTATTACAAACATTTTGTCCTGGTCATATTAAACATTTGGATATTTTTGTTTGAGATCATTTGATGAAACTAACAAAAGGTGTCTCACTGTGACGCTGATGCGAAACTGTGACACTGATGCGAATTCGTTAAATCAGTTCAGTCGCCTGGCTATATTCCACATTTAAGTATCGATTTAACTCATTTAGCGGTTAACCGCCACACATATAGGCTATAAACCAGGCTTAAGGGTGGATTCCTCATTTACACCACATTTCACTTCGTCTAACAACACTTCTCTGATCGGGGAGAAAATGCCATTCTTGATAGGCCTACTTTTATATATAAACGTTATAACGTTACCAAAATACAAACGACGCTAACTAGGCACCTACTTGAAATCTGATAACGGAATACATCCCGCGAATGGATCGCGGTGTGCGATCTCCAGATTGCTGCTCCGAACTGAGCCCTTAGAACACTTGTCATGCTCTTAATAATGTAACCATGTACACTGTGACGCCATAACCACGAGTACACGCATGCATATCGATCTCTACGTCACTGTAGAATTGCCGATGCTCCTCAGTAGGTAGTTTACCAATTTGGCTAATACTGCGCTAGTCCATGCTGTGGGTTATTCGTTTCGCTCATTTATAAGTTATCGTGCAGCAATACTACAACAGGCCAACGGTTGTAATACCCTTTTCAATAGGCATCATTAAATACTAATTTGCAAGTTAGACATCTTGCTGGAACTAGTGTTCCCCTGCGACCGAGTTCCCCTGTTTCTGTCAACTCTATTCTGTACAACGTTTTTTCAAATGGCGCTTGATTCGTGGCAATAATCAGCCGTATGAGGTCGAGGACAGCTACACCGTTATCGCGGTAAGCCAAAGATACAGCGACTGATGAGCTGGCATCGGCCTCTCATACGTTTGCTTACTGGCAGGAATCAACTGCCATGTTAGTAGGCCAGGAGTTTGCTCTGCAGAGGTGCGGTTTTCTCTGCAGTGGGCTCCGCTCGCTCGACACGGCGACCGCAACTCTGAAGCGACAAAGAAACCATCCGTTTTGAAAAAACGTCTGTAGAGAATGGAGATGGAAACCCACTCTCGGCAGGGAAACTAAGTCGCAACTAAGTCGTGGTTGTAGGAGGGAAACTGCTGGCGGAGATCCGGAAACAAACTCGATTTATTGGCGAGCTATTGATGATGCGGCATAAACCAAGCACGTTTATTTTTATCTATGCAGCACTTTTTTTTTTTTCCTCTCGACCGGGCGATAGCTGAGGTGGGAGAGGCGTGTCTATATGTTGTGCCTGGCCCTTTAGCTTTCATGAGAAAGTGCTGACTCTGCCAAACTCTCCACTTGGGCTAAGCATGTCACAACACGGATTCCCTTCCACCGATTTATCGCTGGAACTCTCAGCGCTGAATCGCAGTGCGAGTATAAAGGGCCTACTAATGCGTCCCCCTCCTTGCGTCACGCACGGTCTGTTTCAACAAACAGGGCAGACACTCCGGGCCTGCTTGTCCGTTCGCCTTGTTGTTACTGGGGAATTTGTGTAGCGTTTAATAGCTCTCCAGCAAGCTTGGGTTTCAGAGCGACGTTAAAGCTCATACTTCAGCCAGCTGTCATTACTTACTGCCCTCAGAAAATAGCCTCTGAAACAACATTGTTGGGGATATGCATTTGCAACCAGGTAACCCTGTATTATGGCAGCTAAACAAACCAGAGTATGAAAAGGAATCTTATTTTGTTTGGGAGACGGGAGCTTTTGACCACTCAAGGTTTGGGGAGCGGGGGCTTGGGTCTCCCCCCATGAAGGGTTCCTCGGGTAACTTTCAGCTACATGGAGGATAAGGACTGGTAAAGGGTCATTCTGAGAGCCCATTTTCCCACTAAAGCAAGATTGTTCTTTGAGACAATTTTAGCGTGTTTGCTCGCGTGTGCTATGCCAAGCTTAGTTCTGCGTTTGCAGTTCCGACTGAAGTAACTGTTGCCTTTTCCCACAGAGCATAAACACTGAGATCAGGTATGTGTGCTGAATACACACCATGAGGTTTTAATGATTTTTTGAGCATTTGCGTTGCGATGGACAGGACTTTAGTTCATACGCACAACAGTGTAGAAACTCCCAGTACCACAGGGGACTCGACCAATGTGACACTAACGCATCAGTGGAATTGTGCACCACTTGTAGACGTTTTACTTTGTATCCAAGATGATTTTTTTCATAGCACTGGCATGAGTATGAACGGAACCCCCCAACAATGCATGGGACACCAAGTGCATTATTCACATAAACACAGCAACTGGATCCACACTTAATACAGTTCATCCTAGAGACAAATGACTTTAGTGGAATCGTAACCAGACCAAGTTGCACAACCGATAACATCTTTACATAGTATCCATTTATACACCAGGATATATACTGAAGTAATTCAGGTTATGTGCCTTGCTCATGGGTATAATGCTTTACTTTCCTACATGGAAATCAAACCAACAACCTTTAGTTCAAACCCAGCTCACAACCAAATTATACATTACCGCCACACTAAATAGGTAAATAAGGGCGACTCATTGGTTAATTAACTGATTGTACTGGGGCCATTGAGTCAGTCTCACTCGCGGGATGAAAGGCGCTGTGATCTCGGGTTAATGAATAGGCCTGTAATCTGGGAGTGATTACAGCGAACGAGGCAAATCCCCTCTACAGGCTGGGAAGTGACCCGTGGCAGTTCTTCAAAGGCTTTCGGGGCAGCGGTAACGACCGCGCCGCTCTCCGTTCGCACGTATCCGTAACAGCGTGGCGATTTAGGGGCAGTCTCCTCTCTCTTTTCAGTCTGAGCCGGGTTAAAAGGTTAAATTGCTCCTCGGATGGGGTCAGCCGTCGATGCGATGCCTTCTGTGCGTACTTGGACAGCGCGTACTTCTCGTCCGCAAACCCGATGAGCTCCCTGGCATAGCGGCCAATGAGAGGGAGCCATTGTGCCCTGTAAACCTCGCTCAGTGCGCTGAGTGTACGGCTGCCAGCAGCGTTAAGGCCCAGTTTTGGCCCTGCTTTGAGGCTGAAGCGCTCCATGAGAGATCATGGGATACGGCGAGGGCGAACAATGAGTGCTTGACATGGGGCGCTGTCAGTAATGGATTCTCCCCCTCGGACACAAAGTGCGCCTGATTCCCTCTGTAATTTGAGCCGAGTCATTGGGTTATCGAGGCACCAGCGACTCCGTGCCTGTCCGTCTCCGCTTCCCCGTTCTCACGGAGCGTTTTCTATTACCCCCCCCCCCCCTCCCCCCAACCCGGGCCTCTGAGTCTTCCCGTTGTTCTGCTCGTAGCTCAGTGTCACTTCCATTCAGCAGAGTTACGCCCGGGTTCGATTCTGGCGGAATAACGCGACCGCATGGCGGTAATGGGAATCGTATGCGTTCGCTCGCTCTTGGCTGACGTCGACGGAGCGCCAGCGGGCTCTCAGCCTCCCGGCACAGCCAGGCCCCGGTGGGGCCCTTGAGGGCCTCGTGATCCCTTCCTCACGTCTGCTCTGTTTCTCACCGTGTTTCATCCTCAGAACAACAGGCTTCTGTTCCGCAGACACCAGCACAAAGGCTAGGTTAACTCTGTCTCTCTCCCTCTCTGTATTTCTTTCCCTCTCTGTCTATCTTGTACTCTCTCTCCCACTGTCTCTTTCTTTCTCTGCCTCTCTTTCTCTGTCACTCTCATATTCTATCAGTCACCTACTCTCTCTCCCACTGTCTCTTTCTTTCTCTGCCTCTCTTTCTCTGTCACTCTCATATTCTATCAGTCACCTACTCTCTCTCCCACTATCTCTTTCTTTCTCTGCCTCTCTTTCTCTGTCACTCTCATATTCTATCAGTCACCTACTCTCTCTCCCACTGTCTCTTTCTTTCTCTGCCCTCTCTTTCTCTGTCACTCATATTCTATCAGTCACCATCTTATTCTCTCTCTCTCTCTCTCTCTCTCTCTCTCCACCCTTAGTGCTTTGATACTGGCAGTAGATTATTTGTTATACAGGCCCTCCTGGGGCTGGAAAGGTATCTGTTGTTGTTCAAAGCTGGCGAGTTTAAAACCTGCAGATTTAGAGATTTAAAAGCTGTCTTTAATTATGTGCTTTACAGCTGCCATTTTGATAAGGTCACGGCTGTTGCAGACCGGCTCGTGGGGCTGCTCTGCCGTCTCGGTCTTGTAGGCACTATTTTTCTTAAGAAATGTTTTGGTCCTTACGCGTGTGGAAAAAATATCAGGTTGGTTTAACTGTAACAGTTCAGCTCGGGTCTCTCCTGCGGTGCGGAATGCATGACCGGGCTTCTTCTGCGTTGTTGTTGTTCTGTTGAGCGCAGGTGCAGAGTGAAGTTTGTTCAGGAACGGCGTTAAACGGCCGCGCGTGTTTTTAAGAAGCGCTGAGCGTGAAGCGCAGCGGTAGCCTCTCGAGTCTCTCGCGTGGAGACGCCGGGCAGGGCGGGCGTCGGCCAGGCGGCCGGCACCACGGTAACGCCCCCCCCGCTCGACCGACCGTCGGCCGGCTCTCGGGAAAAGGTCAGCGGGCGCCCCGGAGGCCACGCGCCAGGCGGCGGCGGTTTTTGGCCGAGGGCTGGCGGGGCGGGGAACACAAAGGGCCTGTGGCCGACTGACCGCTCCTCTTTGTGTTTGCGCAGGGACTGGCCGTCTGAGCAGCATTCCGGGAGGACCCCGCGGGCATTCTGCTGATGGGAACCCGGCCCCTCGCTCCGCCCACACCTCCGCCCCCCCGCCGCCAGTAACCATGCCCCGCCCCTCGCCCCGCACGCGCCCCCACGGACCGGGTCCAAGATGTGCGTTACCATGGTGATCATTTGCAGCAAAACACTGGAAAAGAAGGTGGCCGTCGGTGATGTAACGTCGAAGGAGTCAGAGCTGGTAAGGTTTCCCGCCCGCCTATGTACAGGGACAGGTAGCTAAATATCCGGGTTCCCCGTTTGTCATTCTGTCAGATGCTATTGCTATCGGTGCTGCTGCTGCAGTTTTATGGAGAGGACTAAACAGTCAGCAGCTTGTGTTTCTCGGAGGTTAGCGGATGCTCCAGTGAGAAGGGGGCCTCTTTCGCCCCTGACCTTGTGAGTACAACCATAACGGAGGTCAGACTTGGCTGCACTCAAACTAAGAACAGTGTCAAGTGACTTTTGCAACTAGGAGACTTACCGATTTAATGTGAGTTATGAATGCTTATGAAAGAATAGCTATTTTCAAAAGTCAGGACATTTGAGGGGCCACTAAGCAAATAACATGCACATCTAGCTATTTGTTTCACTTTGAGTTTGATTTTTTAAAATTGTATTCAAGTTTTTTTTAAATTCTTTTTAAAATTCATAATGTATCGATGAATCTAATGTGATAGTCATTACTGCAAGGCTGTGTTCCTTTCTATCTAGTTCACTGTAGTCTGAAAATATATGTGGAATGGAGGTGGTTAAATCCCCAACACTCTTTGCTGTGATCACATTGCTCTTAGACACAATGCACCCCAAGCTCACCCTTTGATCATGTGACAGGACTGCATCCTGTTAGAACCTCCCGACACTATCTCTAGCTGAAGAAAAGCATTATGAGGCATTACAGGAATCCACAAACACAAAGAGTGCCCAAGGAATTTTTGGCGACTATAATATCCGGTCTTGTGATATTCCTGACCTGCCTTGTCAAATACTTCCTGTGCAGACAGGAAGTACCCAGCAGCTTTTGAGGCTGCTCCTGTTGTTGGCTGTGTTGCACAGTATTTCTGAGTCCTGCATTAGTGCTCAGGGCCTGTTCTCCATTGACTGTGGGCTATCTGAATCCTGCATTAGTGCTCAGGGCCTGTTCTCCATTGACTGTGGGCTATCTGAGTCCTGCATTAGTGCTCAGGGCCTGTTCTCCATTGACTGTGGGCTATCTGAATCCTGCATTAGTGCTCAGGGCCTGTTCTCCATTGACTGTGGGCTTACCGTAGTGCCTGGGGATGGGGGTGGACTTCTGGGGCAGGTTGGCTGTGTCTCTAAGGCTCTTTCTGTCCACAGCGAAAGCCCCAGACCATGAACAAAGGGACGACTCTCTTTTCCTGTGGCTCTGTGGGTGAGTGCCCTCTCTCTTTCTGTCCATGTCTCTCTCTCTCTCTCTCTTTCCATCTATCTCTTTCTGTCTCCATCTCTCTGCTATATGTCTGTCTGCCTCCATCTCTTTCTCTCTCTTCCTCTCTTCCCCTCTCTGCACCTGCCTTTGCAGTGCGGTGTGTGTGTGTGTGTGTGTGTGTGTGTGTGCGTGCGCGCACGTGTGTGAGAGTGTGTGAGAGTGTGTGAGTGAGTGAGTGAGTGAGTGAGTGAGTGAGTGAGTGAGTGAGTGAGTGAGTGAGTGAGTGAGTGTGTGCGTGTGTGCGTGTGTGCGTGTGTGCGTGTGTGCGTGTGAGTGTGTGAATGTGTGAATGTGTGAGTGAGTGTGCGTGAGTGTGCGTGTGTGCGTGCGAGTGTGCGAGTGTGTGAGTGTGTGAATGAGTGTGAGAGTGAGAGTGAGAGGCCCCTGAGAATAGGCTATCTTTAAGCGTGTGCCTGCTCAACCACAGGTTCCCCTTCCATGCAGTAGACTCCTCCGCTGGGAGTCGTGTCAGCAGCGCCGCGCATGTCCGTCACGTCAGGGTCCGTCGTGCGGTTCTGCACGCATTCAGCCTATTGCTGCTGTCCAGGCCCGTCCTAACTCGGTGCAGAGGGCAGTCTTTTGATTGGTTAATGGTTGGCAGGCTAATGATTGACAGCTCATGGTAATGTTTGTAATGTTTGTGACTCCTGAGGCCTGCATTGCTGCAGACAGGAGCAGAGCGCATTGTAAACAACCCAGTTTTTCACACTTTTCTGTTATCAGTGTTGTGCTAATGTGCGGTCTCCAGGGTAACAGACTAACTGAGCACCTTTGAAGTTCAGGTTTTTCCCCTCCATTCCATTTTGCGTTTTTTATGATATTTTTTTCCCCAGTTTGTGTCTCGGGCCCCCTCACAAATTGTTTTGAAAAGCGCCCTGTGAAGATGGCATTGTTTGAACGTCTGAAACCGAAAGAAATCTGCGTCCTGAGGCAGAAAAAGGACCTGCGGACAGCATTTTTGGACGGGGCTGGGCACGCCCCTGCACGCGGGCGATCAGTGAGGTTTTGTATCTTTGTGTGGAGCTGGCCGCCCGGTCCTTGGCACCGTCTGGCTGCACGAGCTCCAGGGCGGTAGGTGTTCTTCACAGTGCCATTGTTTTCGGTCGCGCCCACGCCAGCGGGCATAGCTGGGATTTCGTATCGGATTTTGGGAAGCCGTTTCCCCCGGGCCCATCAGAGAGGGCTCTCTTTCCTGGCCGGGCGCGTGCGCTCGTAAGGGCCTCGCCTCGGAAAGTGCCGGAATTCTGTGGAACGTAGGCCCGAGGGCCGACCGCTGAGGAGACGGGTTGTGCCGATTCACGGTCACCAAAGTGCTCCGTCTGGGTTGGCTGGAACCGGTCGAGTCACTTGGCTGGTTTTGGCCCATGCTCTCAGCTCTCAGACATGACTCCAGACGCAGCCTCTGATGTGCAGTGACCTGAGCTGGGTGTTTATAATGGAAAACCATCGAGAGTGCTGGTAAATCATGGCTGGGGCCGTGGCTGTTTGTCAGGGTTACTCACCGCTTCCTGCCCAAATATCTCTGGAATGCAAGACTGTATCTCTGAGTAAATTCACAGAAATTTAGTTTCAATATGAGGTTGGTTTAGTAAGCTATTCCGCAATGTCATTCTTTCATTCATTGGCTTTAGTAATGAACAAATATGGGTGTGTACTCTTTGGATGACTGTCTATTGTCGAATCAGCTAGCTAACTCTCAACCCTCTTGCTGCTCTTCAAACTAGTAGACCATCTCCATGTGTAGAAGACATGCTACCCAGAGGCAGAAGCTCTTAACTTACACTTTCAGGATCAATGAAATTAGTTAGTTTACTGAATTAGTTTACTGAAGAAGAGTTTTTGTGTCTGTGTGTCTGTGTGTCTGTGTGTGTGTAGTGTGTGTAGTGTGTAGTGTGTGTGTAGTGTGTGTGTAGTGTGTGTGTGTATAGTGTGTGTATAGTGTGTGTAGTGTGTGTGTGTGTAGTGTGTGTAGTGTGTCTGTGTCTGTGTGTGTGTAGTGTGTGTAGTGTGTGTAGTGTGTGTAGTGTGTGTGTGTATAGTGTGTGTTGAGGCCTGACGGTTGGTGCGTGTCTCTGCAGAGGCCAGCCGGTGGCGGGACCTGGGGCGGACGTGCGGGGGCCAGCGGGACAGCCTATGGGACGTCCTGCCCGAGGTGTGCCCGAGGGGCGGAGTCTGGGGCCGGGAGGTGGGCCCGGCCGGCAGCCTCACCAGCCTGATCCGGGACCTGAGCCTGACGGACAGCTCCGCCGGCCCCGCCCCCTCCCTCCCCGCGGCCCCGCCCAGCAAGCGCCAGTGCCGCTCCCTGTCCTTCCCGGAGGAGTTGGGCTGCGGCCGGTCGCCGTGGCGACCCGCGGGCTCGCGCGTGTGGGTGTCGGTGGAGAAGAGGCGGTGCCACAGCGGGGGCAGCGTGCAGAGGGGCGTGGCCGTGGGCGGGGCCATGCAGCGCAGCTCCAGCTTCAGCCTGCCAGTCAGCTCCGGCGCCCCGCCCCTCTCCCTGGAGCTGCCCCGCCTCGTCCAGCGCCAGCCCTTCAACCCCGCGCCCGCCCCCTCCTCGCCCCCGCGGCCCCTCTCCCTCTCCCAGGAGCACATCAGCCCCCCCGGGCACAGCTCCCCGGACTCCACGCCCGAGCTGGACCGGCGGGCGGGGCCGGGGGGCCTGGCTCGGAGCCGCTCCCAGCCCTGCGTGCTGCAGGAGAAGAAGGCCGGGGTGAAGCGCAGGAGGCCTGAGGACCGCCGGGAGCCCCGGCCCTCCCTGGACCTGGCCAAGATGACCCAGGTGAGTGTCACCTGTCCCTCCGTTACCCAAACTGCTCTTTCAGCCGGCAGGACCCGGTGTCACCTTTGGGGAGCTGGGTCTGTTCAACAGGAAGTTCTGTTTCGCATCGCACCTCCGGAGGTGTCCCGTGGGCGTGAGGGGAACAAACCAAAAAACACGAAATGACTGTACCGTCTTTTCTCAGATATGGCAGAAGAACACTCTTCTTTTTTTTTTTACCCTAGTTTTACCCTCACGTCCTGGTATATTCACACTTTCTTCTAACTGCTTTCTTGTGTTAAGTTGAGTCCTTAGAAGGACACAGAGCAGGATATCAACTTGGTGGAGGGTATACATAAAGGGACCAAAATGGAGATCATTTAACATGCATTTAAATGCATTCTTGCTTCCTAATGTGTCAGACAGTTGATTTTGACTGACCCGTGACATGTTGTGGCTATGTCTCTGATTGCTGAGTAGGTTCTCATGTTGAGAGCAACAGGCTCCTTGTGCATATTTGTATAAAAATGGCCTACATGGATCACCCTATATGAATGTCAGTTCCCTCAAATGAAAGCTGAACTTCTCCACTTTGACTTCATGGTCATTGTTTTATATGAAATCCAATATGCTGGAGTTTAGAGCCACATTGTCTCACTCTCACTTTTGCATTGAAGTTTTATATGGTTTAATCCTATTCGTTTTCTTTTCAGTCAGTCATTGCAGTTGTAATCGGTGGCACTGAAGTCTTAGATGGACCACTGTCTGCTGTAGTTGTGTTTGGGGAGAGACTGAGATAGGGGTGTGGGGTCGGGGGGGGTTTGGGGTCAGCCAGAACCTCATGTACAGCAAATCCAGATATAAATATAGTGCACTGTGTTGAAGGGGGTTGTAAATCTAGTGACGGGTGTACTTCACTTGCATTAGTGCTTCAGTAGCATTGTACAGTGGGAATGTTGTTGGCCAGGTCTGGCGCTGTTGTAGTGTAGATTAGTAGCGTGCAATCGGTGTGATCTGGGTGTTGGCGTTTCATCGTGGTGGGAACCCCGGTGCATTGTGGGTGGGGGGTACGAGCCTCCTCTCTCCTGTCTCCTCTCCCCTCTCTCTGAGCGGTTCTGACCGGTCGCTCCAGCGGAGCGGGACAGCGCGGTGACGGTCGCGGTCACGCGTGAGGCCTGAGGGTCATGACCGACGCTCTGCGGTCCAGCGACTGACCGCTAACCTGCGCGTTCCACCTCTGGGTATTATCCCAGCACATTCCCCTCTGCTGCCTGGACCGCGTGCGGAACGGGGGCTGAACTGACTGCAGTGACTAAAATGGAGCTTTAGAGTTCCTTAACCTCTTCCTGTGGCTCTCTCATTCTCTTTCTCCTCTCATTCTCTCTCACACTCTCTCGGTCACTCTGGCTCACTCTCTCTCTCCCTCCCTCCCTCACTCTCTCCCTCTCTCTCCCTCCCTCCCTCCCTCACTCTCTCCCTCTCTCATTCGGTCTGCCTCAGGGGTAGAGGGCCTTCACCCTGACAGATGCTTCTGTGATGTATGAGTCCTCCGACCCCCCCACCCCATCGCAGACTGCAGACTGAGAGTGCTCTGTTAGAGTTAAATGAACGCTCATTTTCTTTGTTTGTAAATCATTTGTATGTTCCTACAGCTCATGCTAGTGATTGAACCAGAATATTGATGCCATTTCATAATGCTGAGGGAAGCATATGCCCTGCAGTCAGATTGGTTTCAACACACACGCACTAATCTTTGATTTGATGTTTGGCTGGTTGGGCTGTTTTTTTTCCCCTTCACTGCATTGTTTTGTTCAGTTACGGTTGATCGCGGTCAGTACTGTAAATAGAGGCTGAACAAGCAGGTATAATCACTGGTTTCTGTGGTCGCTCATGCGTTAAGTGGCTGAAAGTATGCATACACATGCACGCACAGACAGACACACACACACACACACAGTGTGCTCATGCAGGTCGAGGGCAATGAACCTTACTCTGCTGGGGGCCGCAGGGGTGAAAGTTCACCATGTGGGGGGCAATAGGGAGGAATCTGTAGGCTAGGAATTTGTACAGACTGGTTGAGCGGAATCCCAGAATGCACCGCTGGCCATGTGCAGGGTCACAGGGAGTGAAAGGAGGTTTGAGAGTCTGACGGTGTGGGGAACAGATAGGGTTTGAGAGTCTGACGGTGTGGGGAACAGATAGGGTTTGAGAGTCTGACGGTGTGGGGAACAGATAGGGTTTGAGAGTCTGACGGTGTGGGGAACAG